>NW_025816951.1:823342-994533 GCF_002878395.1 Capsicum annuum | reverse complement strand
GCTATCACGTTCTGCCTTAGGCTAACGACGATCTTGATGGCTTATCACAACTTTGACGGCTTATCACATGTCATTGTCACTACTTCCAGCTGAATCCTATTCTCTGTTTAAGGCTGACAATGAAGCTGATAACTTATCAGAGTGCTGAAGACTTATCAGGAATGTCGTCATCCACACTTTTCTTCTATTTGCTTCAGATTTCAACTTTTTTACTTCCATCATTGTTGGTTCTCTTGCATCTTGACTTTCTCTGCAAAATCAAAGATAAAACAATCAAAAACGATAAAATTTGCTTAAGACTTTACAATTATTCTCAGTTAAAAGCCTCAAATGTGTTAGCATCTGCTCACATATCAATACCCTCAACTTAAAACAATTGTTTCTCCTCAAGCAAATAAAACACAACCAAAAGGATAAAAAGTACATTTGGCGGTCAATCATCTATATTATCTCAAAACCATCTTTACCTTCTGCAAGGTCAATTAATTCCAAGTCAACTGTGTATGCTACTGAAGAACAACAATGGGACACACAGGAATCAAGATATGGCATCAATTCAGCAATAGCAACCATGCATGTATCAAGCTTACACTATCCAAACAAGTTAGCAACGTAACTAGTGTGCCCTCACTACAAAGAAGTTCCACTTCACTTACATCAGACATTACATATGTAACCATGGGGACAATCACCAGACACTCACTCTCAGAATGAAGTTCCAATCAATGTATGCCAAATACCATAGGCTTGCCCTTATTTTCATTACCAAGACTTTTAGACAGGTCATCTAGGATTACTATAGGTCTTCTCTTTGGCTTGTAATGTAGACTAGGGGATGGTATGATACTCAATGATATTTAAAGTGACTAAGCCTCCTTGTCACTACACTAGCTTCTGGGGTCTCACTCATTTACCTTTTTCTATTCTTCTCTTTTCTTAATCACACTTATTCTGGATGGGTACAGTTCTTTTCTACAATTACTTCTTTTTTTTTTCACAACTTCTCTTTTCTTGCTCTTTTCCACCGCACCCAGCTTTTTATTTTTTTCTTTTACTTTACCTTTCTTCATACTTATTTTACATCACACACCCCTATGATAGCCATGCTCAACTTAGGCTATTTGCCGAAGTCAAGGTGCACAGTTTCCAAGGAGGACCATGGCCAAAACAGGTTCATTATAATATAGAAATGGGACGGTGATAGGTATCATAAAAAGAAATAGGCTATTCAGGCTCAAAATTAGGATTCAGGGATATTATGCATACAGGGAAGGTCATTTAGGCTAAAGTGGGCTAATATCAAAATAGCCTATGATCCTTTCCTAACCTCTATCCTTCAACCTAGGTAAGACTAACCGGGAAAGTTCTGAATCCAACATACAAAGGAAACAAAGTAAAATCTCACACGCACATGGCACACAAGTATATCACAAGTTACTGCTTATCCAGTTCATGCAATTGCTTAGCAATGGTTATCAAGATACTAGAACTAATACTATACAAAGATGAACAGTGGTCACAATTAGATGCAAATCACACAGTTAAAGAATTAGAACACTTGAGAGGTGTTCACAAAATAACAAAACCATGTTAACTGCCTCGGATACTTGTATTTCTCCTAGTCAACTACAAAATGTTACGACAACAACTCACCCTACACCCTCAACTTAAAATCAAAGAAAAACTAAACTAAAGGTTAGGGTATACCTGGAGTAGATCAAACACGGGGATCATGGGTCCCTGACCCTACTGCTGCATCCTCAGCTGCCTTTTCTCCATCAGGAGTCCCCCTCCCCCTGTTCAGACATATCTAGTCTAACAGTTGGACCTACTAGTTGAGGCATCCACGGCTCTAGCTCGCAGCCCTTCTCGCATTTGTCATTGTCAGCTAGTGACTTGATCATCGCCTTCCTCGTCTTTTTTTTCAACCTTTTTTTTTGCCCTCTTCTCTATTTTTCTTTCTTCATCACTATTAGGCCTTTCTATCTTACCCTTACCTTTTTTGTCACCATTTATTTTCTTCATTGATTCCTTCATGAGATCAAGAAATGGGATTTCACCCTCAGACTCATCAACAGCCGGATCTACCGACACCATAAGTTGGTGTTGCTGTAATACCCCAACATCTGCCTTCACCTTGTCTAGGGATGCTCTAAATTGTACAAGGTCTGATCCCGACATTTCTCTTACCCGCGTATTAAAATGATTTTCTAATTCATCAATTCTACCGGGCAAGGCTCGAAAGGTCTCCAGTGTTACATTAATTCTTTTGTCTACCACAGAGGCAAATTTCTTGGCAAAAAGTTGTAGCTGAGCCTCGAACCACTTGGCTTGTTTTGCCACTTTCCTAAAATTCATAGGGTTGAAGGCAAATTCAATGGTAGACACAGCAACTGAAGAATTTGTTTCATTTCTAGGCACTGAATCTGCTATTGCTGAGGAGGTCGGTGCTGCAGCCTCATAATCCTGCATCGCTACATTAGGTGTTGAGATGGTACCTGTAACTGGTGGGTCTGTTTCAACCCCTGCTCCTCTGTCAAGTGTCAGTCTCGATTGATTTTTATTATATCAAATGGGGTTATGGATCTTCTTGGCAAACAGTTCTTCATCTAACCCTACAACCTCAGGTACATGAGATGTCTTACATAACCTTATAATTAGACAAGGGAAAGAATATGCCATGTCGGGCCTTGAGACTTAAATTTTTATCTTCTCAACAATGGTCTCCCCGAAGTTCAAGTTGAGCTTAGCCACAAGACTTGCGACCAATATTGCTTTGTTGTCTCCAATGATGTTATCTCCCTCAGTAGGCATCAAATGGGTGTGCACTACACCCCACGAGAACCTTGCCTCTTGAGTCAGGGAGGCCTTGAAAATCTTTTCATACGGGTTAGTCAGCCATTTAGGTTTCCCTTCAGCTATGAGTATGGCTAACCAAGACCATTGATTTGCATGATGCTTCAGTCAAGCATAGAATGTAGGTGAAGTGGCCTGAAGAGTGAATTCTAGGCCATGAAGAAATCTATTGATTGTTGTTTCTAAGAGATACACCATTACACCCCGTACTGGAACTTTATCCAACAAAGGTTGATACGCTGATTTCTCTCCTTCTTTGTACATGTTCTCCAATCGATCCTGATAGTTTGCATAGAACTCCCAAATTAGTGTAGGGGAAAATGAGATTCCTCCTTTTACAGTCCATCCCAAGACATAGTCTCAGAATTTCTGCTCCACTTCAGGGTATTTGCTCAACTCGGTAAGGATGATCTTTTTTTCTTCAAAGATGGGCTTTTTAACGGTTCTTCTTTTAGTTCTGAGAAGCCCATCATAGAAGATTTTCTGTTCCTTGGGAATTCGCCACCTAGCACTGTCTCAAACCCCGGGGTTCTTGTATTTAACTAGAGTTCCCCGAATCGAAGATTCTTCATCGTCCTATTGCTCAGCAGAAGGGGACTTAGATAATGGTCCCTCAAATTCAGGTTGCTCAGACCAGAATGCTCAGACTCAGGCTCCCCAAACTCAGAATTCTTATACTCAGGCTGCTCAGAAGCCGTACTATCAGGTGGTGTTGTTGCTTCAGCATCGCTTTTTTCACTCTTCTCCACCTCAACTGGTGGAGGTAGCGAAGGCTATTTTGGGCTTTTCTTTTTTCTTTGCTTTCTGAGCAGCGATTCTTCTTCCTCATAATCATTTCCCTTACCGAAGAGTCTCCAAGGTACCCTCTCCCTTTTTACTTTCTTTATAGGTTTGGGGCTCTTTCCTCTGCGTGCCATTATAAGACCTATAGCAAGAGAAAAACCATTAGTCGACACTCAAGAGGATATACACAAACACATCAGTCATTGAAGTTCTACACCCCTTGAAAGGGTTTATTTATGCTTCAGATCAAAGGTGTGACGACATAGTCTGATAAGTCGTCACGATTGTGATAACTTATCAGCCATGTCATCAGCCTTAACAGAACAGGCTTCTTTTCCTCGACTTGTAACAACATAATCTGATAAGCCGTCACAATTATGATAGCTTATCAGCCACATCGTTAATTCAGAACACACCCCTCAGTTTAATTTTAACTTGATTTTTAAACCAATTTCTTCTTACAATCACATTGAGTTGTGTTCTTGAACTGAGCCCTAGGATTTCTCGTATAAAGCAGTATAGTAAACCCTAGATTCTGCTTTTCATATTATGGCAAGTTAAGCTTGCCTCAACCTTTTTGGGAACTAAGACTTATATCAGTTTATCTCCTACCCAATGAAGAGAAGAGTCAAGTTTTGAGCATACCTGATGAGCGAATTGCACTTGATTACTCGAGTGAAGAAGAGTTCGCAGATAAAAGAGGGTCCTTGATTTTTTTTTCGAATTCAAATCCACTCTCACAAGAAAGGATATTTTTCTTATTTTACTTGGAAATATTTTCGAAAAAGAAAGGTAATAAACTAACTATAGAAGGAAATAAAACTTAAAAGAGAAAAAAGAGAGTACGCGGGAAGGTGAAAAGGTTGACTGGTTTGGGTTGGATTTTTTTAATTTTGGGCCCAAATTTCACCTGACGGCTTATCAGATGTTTGATAAGTCATCGCTGATGCCATCAGCTCAAGGCAGTATGTTACCTTATTTTGAATTCTCTGACGACATCTCTGACGGCTTATCAGAAGTATGACAGCCTGTCACAAACATCGTTAGCCTTGATAGAACAAGTCTCAACTTCCTTGAGCTAACTACCTCAGTTTCAACTTCTTTGCACTAAAACCTAACTTACAAAAATAAAGACACTTTGCTTGAAAACATAAAAATTTTGGGTTGCCTTTCAATAGCGCCTGATTTAGTGTTGTGGCATGACTCAGTTATCCTGACTACTCAGACTTCATCAAGACAACCTGCTGATACCTCTTTACCATCTTTATAGAATACATCCACGATTGAGAAAATACTCATCTCTTTTTGTTGTGTCATGGGTGAGTGCATTACAAATCTTGCTTCTTTATCATTGAACCTAAACTTCAGCTCATTCAGCTCCATATCTACTATCACTCTCCCAGTTGCGAGAAATGGTCTACCCAAAATAATGGGTACTTCAAAGTCCACATCACAGTCAAGGACTACGAAATCAGCTGAAAGTATAAAGTCATCTACCTTTACCAATACATCATGTAATATTCCTACTGGCTACTTTACAGACCTATCCGCTATCACCAACCGCATGTTTATCGGGGTAGGATCCCCCGCACCTAGATTTTTATTCACGGCTAGCAACATCAGATTAATGCTTGCGCCCAGATCACATAAGGCCTTAGCGAATTCCAGAGACCTGATAGTACATGGGATAGTGAATGCTCTGGGGTCAGCCTTCTTCTGCACCAAGGTCCTCATAGAAATAATGCTACAATAATGGAGATTATCCTTTGGTTTGTAGCTTACTGCTTTTTTCTTCATCACAAGGTCCTTCATGAATTTAGCATGCCCTGGCATTTGCTCAAGCGTCTCCACCAAAGGCACATTTATTGTTAATGGCTTCAACATTGCCATGAATTTACTAAATTTTGTGTCTTCAACCGTCTTCTTCAATCTTTGAGAAAAGAGAGGTGGTGGTGTAGGGAGAGTTTTCACCACTACTTTCTTTTCCTTCTCTTTCCCTTTTTTGAAGCAACATCAGAACCATCCAACTTCTCAGACTCTACCGGTCATTCTTTTTTGGGTTCATTCTCTGCTTCAATCATATCTTTAATCAAACTTTTGACCACAGAAGGGCCAGGTAATATCTTACAACTTCTAGTGGTAATCGCCATACACGAGCAATCATTCCGTGGATTCTGGAAAGAGTCACTAGGTAATGTTCCACTTTTTCTCCGGTTCAGCACTACAGAGAGTTGACTCATTTGCTGTTCAGCTGTTTGATTACAGAGGAGTACGAGTTTACCAACTGACTGATAGAAGACAGATCGATCTTTATAGTAGTCACTCCTGAGTTGGTAGCCTCCACTTCTTTTAACAATTTAGCCATCATGTCCTTCATGGACATCTTTCTAGAACTTATTATAACAGCTTCACAATTTCCAGGAGGGACATATAGACTGCTCCTATCATTATTGATCCTCTAATTTCCCTGCTCTCTATCTTTATAACCAGACTTATCATAATAATTCCGACCTTGATTCCCTTGGTTATTGCCTCGAAACCCCCCTGATTATTAACATAGTTCGCCTCTTCTTCTGGATAAGCATCAACTCTATCTTGAGATCCCACAGCTTTCACCTTCTTAATCTTGCCTGATAGCAAGTGCTTGGTTAGCAAGTCCATCTACGTTTTTAGGTGTGCCATGTCTTGATCACGCTTCTCATCTCTCTTGCGTTGTTCTGCAGTCATACCCACATAAACAGTGGGGCTTGCTACCATAAAGTCTCTGGTATGCCATGCTCGACTCTGTTTGGTCATTCTCTCTAGCATTTTGAAGCCTCTGGGAATGTAAAGATTAACAAACAAACCACCAGCAACATTATTTACAATTGGTTTTGTGACAGAGTTAAGAGCCCTGTACAAAGTCTTCATCAAGTGTATGTTCGTCATATTATGGTTCGGACACTGCGTCAGCTTCTTTTTAAATCTCTTCCAGGTTTCATGCAAGGCTTCAGTTGGAAGCTGTCTAAAGTTGCTGATCTCATCCCTCAACTGTACCTTCCTGGAAGGTGGAAAGAATCTTTCTAGGAAAGCTCCTTTCAACTGCCTCCAGTTGGTTATAGAATAGGGTGTCAGCTCGTTAAGCCACAATGTAGCCTCCCCAGACAGAGACAACGGAAATAATCTCAAATGGTTAGCATTCTGACCCACTCCTGGGTTATCAAAAGATTTATAGATGGAGACAAAGTTCACCAGATGTAAGTTTGGGTCATCCCCAGGAAGGCCACCAAATAACCCCTTCAGATTAAGGAGTTGAATCATAGTACTGTGTTGAATTTTGCCCTAGGTGCCAACGGTGAAGGAATAATTACACCCGTTGGACCTACTCCATCCATTCTATCATCATCATCATTGAGGTCATACTGGACCGGCTGGTAATTTTGCCTTCCTCAAAATGGACGGTTCCTGTTAGCATTACGCTATACTGGTACAGCTACTTGCTCTGCATGCCTTGGGTTACCAGGGTTTAGCAACTCCTCGTCTCCCAAATCTTCTTCCTCAGTATTTAGATGTCGTACTTGTTGATCGATATTTTGCACATTCACCTGAGCTTTATCTAAGGCTGCTAACCTGTCAGCCTCCTGCTGGTCTGCCATTCTGTCGATTATTTGTGGTTTCAGATTAAATGGTAATAATGGTCCTCCGAAACTTCTAGTTCTTGGCATACACCACAAAATTCCTCTAGAAAACAAAAACAACAAATAAACGTAAAACTAGAAAACTTGACTAACATTCAATTAGCACACACAAACTTCAATTTATGACTGTATTCCCCGGCAACGACGCTATTTTTTATAATGCTCAAATTACACCTCTCATGTGAGGATGTAAGAGATCGTTGTCAATATATAACCCAACTAGTTTGGGATCGAATCCCACAAGGAATATGGTATGAATTTAAGTCGTTTGTGATTTAATCAACTGATAGTTAGATGTTTCCTGAAATGGGAGTTTTGGAGATTAGCAAATAATTGTTGGTCACTTTAGTTTCAGTGTTTGTAATCAAGAGTTTATGGAAAACCAGAGTTATGTTCACTATGGGTGTTGGGATTTAACAGACGCTAGTAACGATTCAAGATTCTTGTGGTAGGTAGGAACAACAGATTATCCTTGTCGAATTTATGCCTAAATATCCCTTGACCTACTTAAGCATTTAACTACCCAATTCTCTGAAACCTAGGGAGTTTATATTTCATAACATGATGTTATCTCAGGTTAATTAATCTTGCTACAACATTAATTATTAAACGGAAGGTTGGTAGCTTCCAAGTCTCTGTTGATAATTCGCTTCTTACTAGGGTTGATTTCTTAGTTCAAGCAAATCACTAGTAAGCAGGACCTATTGTTTGCAACTAATAGATAAAGTGTAAAGCAGAGGGATTACCAAGAAGTTACTACCACCGTTAGAATCCTTAACACTTAGTTGCATTACAAACCCAAACCCATAGATCCCATAACTCAGGTTATAGGGTTTAGCTACTCATACTGTAAAGAGAAATACAGCTTGTTGAATTCATAATGCTATGGAATAATACTTACAGCAAAAGTGAATAACAACAGTTGTATCTCGGATTAAATTGCAGTAGAAAAATCTCAAAAAATAATATAATAATCTCTCCAAAGCTAACTGTAAACTTGTATTAAAAACTAGAGAGCAAACACGTGAAGTTCAAGTCCAGAATGTCGAGTACCATTCCCTAAGGAAATCCTAAACAATACTTTAAATAGTTCATCCTAATTATGAAAATAAAATCACAGAGTTCAGTAATTTCTCGGACAGGTGACGACATTTTGTGATGCCTTATCAGGAGTCTGATGACTTATCACAGAAGTCGTCAACTCCTCTTCGCTTTTGACATTCGCTGCCTTAGGCAGACGATGAAGCGTGATGGCCTATCAAATCTTTGACGACTTATCATAGTTGTCGTCGATGATTTACTTCAGCTATCACGTTCTGCCTTAGGCTAACGACGATCTTGATGGCTTATCACAACTATGACGGCTTATCACATGTTGTCGTCACTTCTTCCAGCTGAATCCCATTCTCTGTTTAAGGCTGACAATGAAGCTGATAACTTATCAGAGTGCTGACGACTTATCAGGAATGTCGTCAGCCACACTTCTCTTCTATTTGCTTCAGATTTCAACTCTTTTACTTCCATCATTGTTGGTTCTCTTGCATCTTGACTTCCACTGCAAAATCAAAGATAAAATAATCAAAAACAACAAAAGTTGCTTAAGACTTTGCAATTATTCTCAATTAAAAGTCTCAAATGTGTTAGTATCTGCTCACACATCAAATAACGACATGGATAACTTTAATTTAAAAGAAATAATTTGCTCACAATATTTTATTTCAGAGCTGATAGAATTCATATACAATCTCAAATTTTGGAATTCCACGACTGTTATGCAACTTTATTGTAAGTTTTTCAGCAATTCTCGCAATACTTTTTTTTATGAAATTCACTAACAGAATCAAGTTTGTTTATCGATACCTATAATTGAAGTGTTGTATTTTTAATATTTTCTTTTGACTTTCAGACGATCATCAATAATATTGGAAGCACTCTGTTTTTTGAATTTTCTTTGTGTTATTGTTTATGAAAAACGTTGTTTGAATTTGAATTATATTGATGTAAATTAATGGTTGAGGTAAAAATAAAAGAGTCATATAAGGTAAAGGAATCTGTTTAATTAAATGTGGCATATATTAAGGAACAATTTCATCCATTATTTAACTTTAACTGATTAGAGTTAAATAAGGAACGGATACCCTATTTGTATATGTATTTTTATAGCAACCTTTTACTAAAATACAGAATACATATTGCTATTTTTCGTAATTTTAAAGTTGTTGCTATAAAAGTTATAAATAAGGCTCCATAGTTGCTATTTCTGAAATTTTCCCTTTTAAAAAAATACTTTTGGTGAGAAATAATTTATCTCTGACCACTAAACACTTTTGAGCAGTAGTTAGTATTTGATCAAGATTTTTCAAAATATTTTTAAGTGTATTTTTCTCAAAGACAATTTTTAAAAAGTATATTGAAGGCAACATCATTCTTTTAGCTTCTGAAAAAAAGCTTCTACTACTCTTGAGAAATACTTATGCCTTGCAAAAGTTTAACCAAACACCATACTTTTCTAAAAACAAATAAATATTTTTGCTTTCTCAAAGTTTGGCCAAACATGTTGTAAAACTCAAGACCGAAAAACTGAATAATTTATTTTACCTTTATTTTAGAAAAATTATCTCAAATAGCAGCCCATATATATATATATATATATATATTAAACTCAATAGCCCCACTATTTTTGTTACTAGTTTATTTTATATGCATTACACGAATATCTTAGTCAATATAAAAGGCTGCACATAAAAAGAATAAAACATATAATATTGCATAGAAGTATTTTTAAGTGTATTTTTATCAAAAATATTATTTAAAAAAGTAAATAAGGATCAATTAATATTTGACTAAACTTCTACAATAAGATTTATTATGAAAAGTGTCTTTCCAATAGTATTTTTCAAAAAGAAAAGTAATTCCTTGTGTGAGAAAGAGTTTATTTTATCAACAACTAATTTAAAGAAAAGTGAGCTGCAATTAATATATACAATTATAATTTTATCCAATATCAAAGTGGGTACTTTATTTGACAACAAACACGGTAGGAAAAACTACATTCAATTATAAAATTCATCTTTAATCGACCACCAAAAAGAATATTTAGAGATTTTGACAATATCTTGAATAAAATATACAATTATTTATCAATAAAATAAGAATACACAATTATTTATTATTACTAACTCTAGAACAAATTAAAAATATAATTTTTTTTTACCTCAGATCACAAGCAAGCTTATTTTCGTGATTGTCGACTCTATAAACCTCATCAAGTGAAAACCTCATCAAGTGAAATATTGAATATTTCAAAACTTAATATTTTTTCAAACTCCAAAGAGCCTATGGCAATTTTATTGAAAAAGTCTGCTACAGTAAATTTTCAACCTCAACAAAATAAGACATAACATAAATATTTGTATTAATTATAATGTGAAAAATCTGAAGTGATAATTATGACAAGTCTTTTTTTTTTGTTTTTGCAGCCTACGACAAATGACTGATTCGTCAAAACTTTATGAATTTATCTTTTCAGGAGTCAAGAACTTGACCTGACACCCTTTCAAAGTATAGCACAAGATATTCACATAGAAAATTGTTATTGTTGTGATTGTTATAGAATAAATTAAAGCATATGTTGTTAATGGTAATTAATTTTCAAGAGTTATCAAAAGGTATATGTCTATTTAAAATATAAAGCATATCATAATTATGTGATTTATGAGAATCGTTTCTTGAAGTTGAGAAAATTTGTCTCTCGTAAAAATTTCTTGCAATTGTTGTCTGTTCTATTATTTAATTCCTTAAAATTCCTTCCTAACATATTTATCAAGTCTAATAATATTCACTTATCTTGGATATGTATATCACAACCTAATTTTATGCTTGCATATGCCAATCACAAATTGTCAAATTATTTAAGGAGATGAAGCAACAATTATCTAAAGAATAAATATAGAAGAAAGAAACAAAAAAAGTAAAGTTCAAGGAGTCAGTAGCCACCTTCAACAGAAAACAATCTCATAATCTTTCCACAGTGATCAAAATAAGTTGTTAGTTACGTCTAGGAAATATTATTTTGTGTTACATAATTTAAAGATGAGCCTAATTAGTACCATAAAAAGTTTCTTTATTAGCATTAGGACTTTTATGAAAAAAAAGTATTGTAAAAAAAAAAATTGTTTGAATTTTTAATTCGAAAAAAAATATTTTTTTTTCTTACCATTTATTTTAGAACTCCTTAAATATTAGTTCTACTAATATTTCTTATCAAATAATTTAGGACTCTTTAATTTTTAAAATATATTTTTATCTTACCAAAATATTTTAGGACTCCTTAATTTTAAATATTATAAAAATAAATAATATTTGAAGAAAATAAGTAAAAATACAATTTTATCTATTGTAGAGCCTTTTAATGAAAGATAAAAGTTCAAATCAATTTTCTAAAATCTTCACACTTTTAATATATTATAAATAAATTATAGATAACCTCATGATAGACAACTTCTATGAATTTTGCAACATTCTAGATTGCAATAAATAGCAAATCTCTTAACTAAAATAATCATCCTTAAAAAAAAAAGTCAATTAACAAAACGATATCAATCACCCTCTAATTTCTCTCTTGAAATATTTTTTTTCTTTTTCAAACTGAAGTAGCGTCTTCTTCTTCATCAAATCTATTTTTATTTTTATTTCTTCAACAAATTAGCAAAAAATATACTTATTAAAATGCAAAATTTCTCAAATAATTTTGATATTTTAAAAGGTGATTTCTATTAAAATACTAACTTGAGTATTTTAACTGTAACTGAAATTATTCAAAATGAAAAGATATAAAAATTCATTATTATCTAAATATTTTATCTTAAACACCGATTTTTTTATTAGAATACAAATTACACCCTTCTTCTTCTTCCACAAAAAATAAAAAATTAAATTCTGAGTGAAACACAATATTATTCCTATTTTTTATTTCACTCATCAAAATTTTTTTTTATTAAAATACTGATTCACGTATTTTTATTGCAACACCAAAAAAGTATTTTTCAAATTTTTGACGTTTATTTCAATACTATTTTCATTCACTAAAAACATTAATAAGTATGCATCATTCTTGTATATCATTTTACACATCAATTTCATAGATCAAAAAATCAAAAATCAAAAATCATTTTGTATGTGATATTGGTCTATGACATGATTTAAACTTGGTTGAAAAAACTAAATGGAATGTAATACGCATAAAGAGTTTGTATATGTAATGGGTATAAACCTAGTTTTCAAATACAGATAAAAATTACAATATTTTTTTATTGAAGATTTACATACATTAAGACCCTGGTAAGAAATTACATTTAATAAATGAGATGAATGTACAGACCAATTTCAATATAATTTGATATATCATTCTCATTAGCGGATTTGATCATTTTCATACACTAAACTTCATAAGAATTTATATTATTTTTATAACCAGTATGAATAAATCATTTACACATAACATCCTTAACATCCTCTCTTTCAATTTCATATATTTATTAATAAAAATATGGTGATACCATTTAGAGCATGTCATTGTTATATAAAATACTAGATCCATATAAAATTCATACACTAGAAAAAGTTATTAACAAAAAACACCGATGGAAAATCAATTTCAACCCATACTTCAACTACAAAAATAGCATGATGATATACCAACTAAAAATGAAAAATAAATTGAATTGATATTGCACTAAAAAAGAAAATCAACTTAAATAAATTCAAATGGATAGCCTCAGAAAAACCCCAAAATAATCTTTGAAGAAATTCAAACGATGATAAAGTATTAAACCCAAAACAAAGGTAATTGATTAAGATGAAACATATATTAATAGGAAAGCAAAACTTTGCCAGAAATTAAAAAAAAAAAAAAAAAAAAAAAAAAAAAAAAAAACACAAATAAAAAGGAAAAAAAAAATTTGCCAGAAAATAAAAAAAAAAAAAAAAAAAAAAAGGAAAAGAACCGCCTATTAATGGGGAAGTAAAATATTTTACTAAAAATTGCACAAATACACAATTTATGTTTCTAATATTACAAAAAATTCCAACTCCTAAACATATTACAAAAATTCCAACATATACACAGAATGCTATGTAGGGGTGTATAGACCAAACCATCTAGTCAAACCGAACCGATGAACCAAACCAAACCAAACCGAGAAAAAAACCGACTTATAGTTTGGTTTGATTGGTTTGGCGTTAGAAAAAAAAACCCGACAATTCTTGGTTTGGTTTGGTGTTGACAAAAAAAAGTCAAATCGAGCCGAATCAAACCGACATAATATATATATATATATAATATTCAAACTTTTTTATACACAAAATATTAATTATAATCTACTTTTTAAATACTTTTTAAACTAGTTTTACTAATTTTCAATAATTTGAAAGTAAATGTAGATATATATTTAGATTTGGGCCTTTAAGTTGTAATATTTGTCCATTAATTGCTAATTAAATGATCCAAAATCCAATATAAACTTAAAACCTAAATTTTTCACTCTTCATCTCACTTTTTAGTTTCAAGAGAGTTTTTCGCTCCTCATTTTTCATAATTATGATTTTCATTAGCACATGAGTGAAAACAAATCTGATCTAGTCTTCGATCACAATATAATTGTAAAAATTAAATATTATAAAAAAACTCAAAAAAATCAAAAAAATCAAAAAAAACCTAAACCGAAAAAATCAATTTTATGTTGGTTTGATTTGGTTTATAGTTTTAATAAACCGACATGATTGATTTGTTTTTTTTAAATAAAAATCGAACCAACCCGACCTATGTACACCCCTAATGCTATGTATATGTCGGTCATGTTATGTATATTAATAGGGAGAGAGAGTAAAGTAATTAAAAAAGTGGGAGAGAGAGTAATACTTCCAAAAGGGTTGGTATTTATGTTATTTATACAATATTTTAAATTGAGAAAATGGTCTATTACCCCCTTTCCTCCTCCCAATCTTTAGTCGAAATTCCAACTATACATTCAACCTTTAAAAGAGACCTATTACCCCCCTAAATTTTTTTTACCGAATTTATTAACCTCCAATTGCTGACCTGTCAATGGACGTGACTACACCGTCCATGGACGCGTCAGTTGACTCTTTTCACTTAAAATTTTTTATTTTCTAATTGCCACATCATTATTTTTAATAATATAATAAATATTATATTATATTATATATTATTCAATTCTCTCTTCTCTTTCTAATTGAGAATTTCTAATTTCTCCAATTTATTAAAGTGTGTGTCCCTAAAAGTCCAAACTCATCTTCTTCAATGAGACTTTTTAGTCATTATAAAGTAAGTGTAAAACACATAAACTTCCAACAATGCTGTATACACATTTTGTGGAATCTTAAAATCTTTTAATTTTACATCGATTGAATTTTCAATCTCATATCATAAACCATCATACAAATCCACATTTCTTGAAATTGAAATAATCAAATCAACACCATAATTAAAATCAACACCAAATTTTTTCAATCATAAATTCAACATCAATTTTCATAGTTGAGAAATTAAAAAAAAAAAAATGGAAAGAAAAAAGAACACTAAAGCCTATTGGTTCCACTGACAATTCCACAAATTTGGGAATTTCCAGAATCAAGATTTGTGAGCAATGGACCAACATAAATCCTTTTGCCCAAAGAAACTATTAAGTTTTCTTGTGACCAAATCTTATAATTTTCTTTCCCGTAGAAACCTTCAAAAAAGCATATCACCCACTTCAATTGCAATTTCACGTCTTTAAATATCAGCATAGAACAGTTTGTCTATCTGAATACCTTGATAATTTTACCTTGTTTTCAGCTTGTTCAACAATTTCAACACCTAAAAGTCTTCTCTTTTCACTAGCACTTTGCAATTAATTTCAGTCCAAAGTAATCTCAAATCAAACAAAATCTTAAAAAAAAAAAAACTTGAGTTACCACGTATAAGTAGAGATGATTGTTTGAAAATCCACAACCAAAAATTTAAATTACAACAATAATTTCCAAAAAAAGAAGAAGATGAAATTGTGGTGTTAAAAGAGAAGAGAGAGGAGAGAGAAAGATGAAAAGTTTTTCTTGAAAATGAAAGGATGAAAGAGAATGGAGATGAGATATATTTTGTAAAGAAAAATGTGAATATCAGCGTGGGCTCAGACACGTGAAATACACGGATGTGTTATTAATTGGTGTATGTTGACAGGTCAGTAATTTGGGGTTAATAAATTCGATAAAAAAGAATATAAGGGGTAATAGGTCTCCTTTAAAGATTGAGTGTGTAGTTGGGATTTTGACTAAAGGTTGGGGGGTGGGGTGGGGGGGGGGGGGTTAATAGACCATTTTCTCTTTTAAATTTCTTAAAAGAAGAAAATGTTAGAAAATGGGTATAACTTTTTTGGGAAAAGGACAACCCATATCCATTGGGACAAAAAACTTCCACTAAAATGACCATATTTCAAAGTAAGTCATAGGTTATTAACTCTCCTATTTTAATTCCACCAACTAGCTGTTTTTCAAAAATTATATAGAAATGGTATATAATGTGTATAAAAATTGTAGTTGTTGAGATAAAATAGAAATTGTGTAATTGTTGTATAAATATGTATGTGTATTATTGATCAATACACACACACATATCTATCTATCTATCTATCTATCTATCTATCTATCTATCTATCTATCTTTCTGTCTGTCTGTTTGTCTATCTATCTGTCTAGTCTGTCTGTCTGTTTGTCTATCTATCTGTCTAGTCTGTCTGTCTGCCTGTCTACCTGTCTGCCTGTCTGTCTGTCTGTCTGTCTGCCTGTCTAGCCTGTCTGTCAGTCTGTCAGTCTGTCTGCCTGTCTGTCAGTCTGTCAGTCAGTTAGTCTGTCTGTCTGTCAGTCAGTCAGTCAGTCAGTCTGTCAGTCAGTCAGTCAGTCAGTCTGTCTATCTCTCTCTCTCTCTCTCTCTCTCTCTCTCTCTCTCTCTATATATATATATATATATATATATATATATATATATATATATATATATATATATAATGTGTGTGTATGTGTATGTGTGTGTGTATGTATGTGTGTATGTATATGTGTATTAAATTCACATGTCTCGCATGTGTAATTTTTTATTATTTAAATTTTATCTATCGTGAAGGTTTTTAACGAAGTGTAAAAAATTCAAATTACTTTTTAAAGATGCTTCACACTTTAAAATAATAATGGTAGCATAACATATATTTTACTGTAAGCACATAAATATTTTACCACCAGAAGTTTCAAGTGGTTAATAGATCGTCGATTTTGCGTTTATCATGCAGTACCTCTTTTCCTTGATGCTAGAGGCTAAGAGAGACGCATCGATTTTAACCATATTTGTAGTACGATTATTTTTATTTTTTATTTTTTTATATTTAAAATCTTTCCTTATTTTTAAAATTAAATCTTTAGAAATTTTTTGATTATTTAATTAAACTTTTAAAAATTTTGTACTTCTTATATTTTTCTTATTCTAACTCTTTCATATTTATTTCTAGATTTTTCAAATATTCAAAAAATTAATTTTATTTAATTTAGAATTCTTAAACCGATGAAAAAGGTATTGGTTGTCATCAATTCTGAAGACTTCCAATAAGAAAAAGTTTTACTATAAATATTTAGCTAATTTTCAACTCTTAAATATTATGAAAATAGTGAAATACAATTTGTCTAAAGTTGGAGACTTTTAATGAAGGACAAAAGGTTCAAACAATATTTCTAATGTCCTTCATACTTCACATTACCATTAATGACGGTCACAGGAGACGCCGCCGAACAATATGAGATGGCGAATTTGATGGAAACTTTGCAATAGATAACGACTGGTGAATGAGAAGAGAACAGAGTTGAAACCGAATCTCGATGAAAAAACATTTGAATCGCCGACATTTTGCAATATTGTTACTGGCGGGAATTGGGACGGCGACGGAGGTTTACGATGGGGAACAGATAAATTCACTAATAATATATTGATAGTGAAGTTGGAGACGATACAAATGAACTTTCATCAAATATGAATGCCCTTTCTAACTGCAGAAAAGGTGGGAACATAATTAATAAAATTGTGCCACAATTTATATGGGTCTGTCATACTACTTTTAGAACATTTATTTTACCTTAACATTGTTTCTTTAATATCATAATCCATTGAAGTACCGCACGTTCCTAGAACATGTAACGTTTAATTATTTAAAGCTAAATGAATTTATCTATTGCAGAGAGTTCTAATGAAATGTATAAAATTCAAATAACTTTTTAAAGATCCTTCATTAAAAACAAACATTTTAGTGTAAGCACATATATATTTTACCACTAGAAGTTTCAAGTGGTTGATTGATCATCATTCTTGCATATGTATTTCCCTTGTTGTCAGAGACTAAGAGAGATGCATCAATTTGAACCATATTTGTGGTACAATTATTTCTATTTATTCTATATTTAACATCTTTTCTTATTTTTAATTACATTGTTATTGCGTACTTAAAACTTTTAAAAATTTAGTACGTCTTAAATTTTTAATACTTTTATATTTATTTCTAGATTTTTTAAATCTTCAAAATCAAATTTAGTTGATTTAGAATTTTTAAACTAATGAAAAAAGTATTAGTTGTCATTAATTCTGATGACCTCTAGTAAGAAAAGATTTTACCATAACTATTTAATTAATTTCCAACTCTTATATATTAGAAAAAAATTAGTGAAAAGACAATTTTTTCCAAAACAACACATTTTAATGAAGGGCAAAAAGTTCAAATAATATTTCTAAGGTCCTTACACTTTTAATATATTATAGATATAAATATGTTATTTTTATATAACAAATAAAAATAACTCATTTTCAGTTTGATTGATAAAAAAAAGAAAGTAGGAGCTACAATATTACAAATTTTTATCTAGTTGTTAAAAAAAGAAAAAATTACATAATTTTACCTTCCCCTTCTCAAGTGTTTTTTATTTTCTTAGAAGGTGCCTACAATCAAGGTACCTCAATTTTTCAAATTTTAAATTTACTGTTCTTGTTAAATCCCTATTTCTAATTCATAAAACCCTACAAAAACAACTTTAAACCCTACCTGACCCCCACCCCCAAATAACGTCCTGCGTATGCTTTGGTAATGTGAAGATGTGAAGCTATTTCTAAGAGAATCCACGCCTGCACAATAGATACATGTATCATCAATTTTTGATTTGTTTTGGGAAAAAGAAAAACATACATCCCCTCTGCTTATATGTAATGCAACAAATTTCTTCGCATAGTAATAACTGCTATAGTAGAAGCAGAAACCATTGTGCTTCAGGAGTGGAATGTATATGCATGAAATTTGACATTGCAAAGGTATGTACATGTATGAAATTTGATATTACTGAGAGTTTTTATATCACACCATATACAGTTGTGGTATGTATATGTTTGAACCTACACACTATATGTTTTTATTTCAAAATCATATATATAAAAGAGTTATGTATGTGTATGTTATACAAACTGCTCAGTTATTTTATTTTAACTCATATACATAACTCTTTTATGTATATGCATTGAAACAGACACTGTTGGACTGTTGTATTTTCAGAATATACACATTACAGAATTATGTATATATTATGCATTAACAGTGGTAGACGTAACACAGTTAAGTATATGACTTTGTTAGACAAGTTAAGGTGTGTTTATTTCAGTCTATATGCATAACATTGCTATGTATATGAAAGAATAGGCATGAATGTTAAAGTTTTATGTTTTCAAGTTTTGAAAAAAATTGTTTAAGTTTTGTTACATATTAAATTAATATTGATTTGCAATGTATATTATTTACATGGGATGCAATTCAAATGTAACTGTCGAAATCAACACGAGATTCCTCAATCTCTAATTCTGATCGTTGAAACTAATTTGGTGTTTCAAAATTTTGAAATTGAAAAGTTGTTACTTAATTTAACGGATCCATTAATCATAATTCCATAAATATAGTGTTAATTGTGTTATGTATTTAAGACATGTATTTTAATTTCTTACTTATAGTTAAATCAGTTTGTTCAGATACATAAGTAGTAATGTATATGATCGACAACTTATGTATAAGAATAGGGGGAGAGAAATTTTAATTGAAAAAAAAAAAAGGAGAAAGTAATTATGTTTCAAAATGGTGAAATTTATGCTATTTATACTTAAAAAAAATATAAAATTTCATGTGATTGTTTCTATTAGAATTAAAAATAATTGGAAAAAAATTTTAAAAAAAAAAAAAAAAGAAACACACACAAAAAAAAAAAAAAAAAAAAAAAGCAATTACACCACAACCGTTGAAAATAAAGAAAGAAAAAAGGGTAAAAAGAGAGCTCAGGAGCCTTTTAAATGGCTAAAACTCGGAATTATAAATTTCATTGCCATTTTGTGGGTATTGTTTGTCCTTTTCTCTAACTTTTTACTACAATTTACTCCACCCACGCTTTATCTATATGATTATTTAGTGAGTTTGAATATAATATACACAATTATTAAATATAAATAAATAATACACTTTTTAAAAACTAGAAAAAAACTTTTTGTCAAATCTGCTATAACTAGAAATTAAATAATTATTAAAAATTAGGTTTATAACTTGCAATAAACTCCAAAGAGATAATTTTCACGTCAAATTAACAGTTTAAATAAAGAAAATTTTCAATTATATACAAAAAATAAAATATTTATCAAAAGAGTAATCGATTTTTCATTTTCAGAAAAATATAGTCAAATACTAGGCGATAATAAATACAACCAACGACTTTTTCGCGTTCAAAATGGCTACAACATAATGGATAATTTTTCTCTCCCTTACAAACTCTCTCAGTAGTTTTAGGATTGATTCTCACAGCAAAGCTATAATTTTTTCGCTGTTTCTTTAATTTTGGAGTTGAATCTTCTCCAATTTTAAATTGTGCCCATCAAATTTGTAGAATACATCAATTTTGGGGATGTTTCTTACTTAATTTATGATTAATTATTCATCAATTTTGCAGTATACATTAATTTTGGAGGTGTTTTTTCTCAATTTTAAATTGAATTCATTAATTTCTGTCCATTTCTCCAATAATTAGTTTATTAATTATCGATTCATCATTCTCATAGATACTTATACCTAGGGGTGTATAGACCAAATCGTCAAGTCAAATCGAACCGACGAACCAAATCAAACCGAGAAAAAAAACCGACTTATGATTTGGTTTGATTGGTTTGGCATTAGAAAAAAAAACGACAATTCTTGATTTGGTTTGGTGTTAACAAAAAAAAAGTCAAACCGAACCCGAATCAAACCGACATAATATATATATATATATATATATATATATATATATAAATATATAAATATATAAATATATAATATTCTAACTTTTTTATACATAAAATATTAATTATAATCTACTTTTGAATACTTTTTTAACTAGTTTTAGTAATTTTCAATAATTTGAAAGTAGATGTAGATATATATTGGAAAAAATACATAAAGTAACATACTTAAGTATTAAATTACAAAAAATAGCAACACTTTTATCAAATTACATTTTGTAGCATATGCATTTGTATGTATTTGTATTTTTGGAGCAACACTTGCAAAAATACAAAATACATATCGATCATAAGGGCAATAAAAATCATATGTATTTGTATTTTGTAGCAACAGTTTGCAAAAATACAAAATACAACTTGTTCTATTATTTAATTATGAAACTGTTACTATGAAACTCATAATTAAGGGGATAAGTATGTTATTTCTGAATTTTGCCTCATATTGGAAAAAATTTAGGCCTTAAAGTTGTAATATTTGTCCATTAATTGCTAATTAAATGATCGAAAATTCAATATAAACATAAAACCTAAACTTTTCACTCTTCATCTCACTTGTTAGTTTCAATAGAGTTTTTCGCTCCTCATTTTTTTCCATAATTATGGTTTTTCATTAGCACATGAGTGAAAATATATTTGATCTAGTTTTCGATCATAATATAATTGTAAAAACTAAAGATTATAAAAAAAAAAGCCGGAAAAAACCGAAAAAAACGAAAAACTCGAAAAAACCAACTAAAACATAAACCGAAAAAACCAATTTTATGTTGGTTTGATTTGATTTATAGTTTTAATAAACCGACATGATTGGTTTGTTTTTTTTAAAAAATAAAAATCAAACTAACCCGACCTATGTACACCCCTACTTATACCTTTCTAATTCAATACACAAAAATATGGGATACTGATTGATGTACCTATTATTAATTTGAATTGTGATTTCGAAGAGATATCTCATATTGTTTCTAGAAAAATGGAGTTGATACTGATTTAAATTTTATAAGAATGAAATATATTCTAAGCGATCACTGTCCTACTATTTTGATATACAAGAATATGAGTGTTCATGTTTATATTTAGTTGAAAAAAAAATCTCTGAAATCACAGTTTATTTATTGTGTGTCACTGTAAAAAAGAAAATTGTAAATAATATACATACAACAATAAAAAACCCACTATATTCCCACATAGTGAGGTCTGGGGAGGGTAAGATAAACGCAGTCCATACCACTACCTCTGGAGAAGTAGAAAAGTTGTTTCCGGTAGACCCCCGGCTCAAGATAAGAAATAATAAACAAATCCATAATAAAGCATGGAATAAGATGATATAACATAAACACGAAACCCACAAGGAATAGTAAACAAAGAATAGTAAACAAATTCGTAATAAAGCATGAAACAAGATGACATAGCGAAAATAATACACCCACCAAGTAATACTCAACACTAACGACCCAAACTGACACTAGCCTTCTATCTTAATTCGCGTCCTCCAGACCTTCCTATCTAGGGTCATGTCCTTAGTAATTTGTAACCGCTCCATGTCCCGCCTAATCACCTCTCTTCAGTATTTCTTTAGCCTACCCCTACCCTGCCTGAAACCATCCAAAGCTAGCCTCTCACACCTACGAACAGGGACATCTGTGCCCTTCCTCATCTCAATCGGACTTTCCGCATCTTGTCCTCCACCGAAGCTACTCCAAACTTCTCCCGGATAGTCTCATTCCAAACTCTATCACCCCTAGTAAGAATATGGGAGTTCTTGACTGGCCAACACTCTGTTCCATACAACATGACCGGCCAGACTGCCACCCCGTAAAATTTGCCTTTAAGCTTGGGCGACACCTTCTTATCACACAACACCCCTGAGACGAGCTTTCACTTCATCTATCCCGCCTCAATACGGTGGGATACATCGTCATCAATCTCACCATTCCCCTGAATCATGGACCCAAAATACTTGAAACTATCCCTCTTGCACACAACCTGGGAATCCAACCTTACTGCCACCCTGTTGTCCCACCTCAAGTCATAAACTTGTATTTCAAATATTCTGTCTTACTCTTACTCAACCTTAACCCTTTAGACTCAAGGGTCTGTCTCCACACCTCTAATATATCATTCACACCCCCGCGTCTCATCAATCAAAACTACATCATCTACAAAAATCATACACCAAGGTATCTCTCCTTGAATATGCTGCGTCAACACATCCATCACTAAAACAAACAAAAATGACCTAAGAGTAGATCCCTGATGCAATCCTGTCAAGACAGGAAAATACTCTGAATCTCCTCCCACCGTCCTCATCTGGGTCTTAGATTTATCATACATGTCCTTGATTACTCTGATATATGCCACCGGGACCACACTTACCTCCAAGTATCTCTAAAGAACCTCCCTAGAGACTATGTCATATGCCTTCTCCAAGTCGATAAACACCAAGTGCAGATCCTTCTTCCTTTCCCTATACTGTTCCACCAGCCTCCGCACCAGATGAATTGCCTCTGTCGTCGAGCGCTCGGGCATAAATCCAAACTAGTTCTCCAAAATAGACACTATTCTCCTCAACCTCAACTCGACCATTCTCTCTCAAATCTTCATAATGTGACTCAAAAACTTAATACCCTTATAGTTGTTGCAACTCTGAATGTCACCCTTCTTCTTATGTAGAGGAATCATAGTACTCTACTCCATGCCCCAGGTATTTTTGCCATCTTGAAAATGTCGTTAAATAATTCAGTCAACCACCTTAAACCAGCCTCGTCAATAAACTTCCAAAATTCTACTAGAATCTCATCTGGCTCCGTCGCCCTACCCCTTCGCATCCTGCGAACAACCTCTCTAACCTTCTCCACCTTAAACTATCTACAATAACTAAAATCACGACACTCCTATGAGTTCTCCAGTTTCCCTAACACAATAACTCTATCCCCTTCATCATTCAAGAGCCTATGAAAATACGATTGTCATCTTTCCTTAATGTGACCATCCTCCACCAATACTCTACTATCCTCTCCCTTAATGAACTCCACCTGGTCGAGGTCACGACCCTTTCTCTCCCTATCCTTAGCAAGTCTAAACAACCTCTTTTCTCCTCCTCTCTTCTTTAACCCCGCATACAAGCTCTCAAATATTACCATCTTAGCAGCCGTAACTGCTAACGTAGCCTCCTTCATAGTTAACTTGTACTCCTCCCTATTTACCTATTTATCTTCTTCATCCTTACTCTCAACCAATTTAGCATGCGTCCCCTTCTTAGTATCCACTTTCTTCTTAACTTTTTCATTCTACCATTAATCCCCCCGATGATGATAGGCAATATACATGAAGTGTACAATTCAGATACAATTCAGATGATATAAGGTGGGGCCATAGAGAATGAAGAAGTAATAAAATAAAAAGTAGGTGTTACATTGATAATTTTTTTCACCTAGAAGTTGAGGAATATCAGAATTATAAGGACAAGATGACAATTATCAAAGTGATAAAGAATTATTCGGTGTGCAACCACGTTCGAACTAGGATCGAAAGATCAAGTGTAGACAGGTACAACTTTGTATAATAATGTAATTTAATTGTATAATTTATTTAGTGAGTGTATATGTTCGTTTGTATTATATTATCAGGTATTATCTTTAATGTATCAATTAAAATTTCAAGTGATTTTTTTATTTTCAAGCTTAGACCAATTGAACGTGTTACAATTTTGAAAGTTTAATAAAGTTTATACTTGTAACATGTTGGAATTATATATAGCAAAGAGTCAAGCTAATTCGACTGTTATCGCATGTTTGATGATGAAAAAATTTAGTGACTCAAAGATTATCTATACACCTCATGACATAATAAGAGATTGTAAAAGAGTACTCCATTGAGCTCATATATGCAGGTGTGGAGGGCAAAAGAAAAGGCAATTAAAGTTATAAAATGGCTTCCTTCAGTTTCATTTTGAAAAATATCAATGTACTTGTGTATCTTATCTCATACAAATTTAGAATCGGTAATAAGATTGAAGAAGTTAGAGGATAATCGATTTTTTACTATTATGTCTCACTTTGTGTGTCTAGGGGTGTTCATGGGTCGGTTTGGGTTGATTATTGGTCAAAACCATAACCAAACCAACGTAGTCGATTTTTAAATTTCAAAAATCAAACCAAACCAACACAAGAAAATAACCGCCAGTTTGGTTCTTGTCGGTTTAGTTCAGTCTGGTTCGATTTTTTCGATTTTTTGGTTTATAACTTTAACTAATGATAAAGTTGAAATTTAAAAAAAAAAAAATCCAATCAAAGATAGTGTTGTGCCTTAATCTTGAAACTAAGATGTCAATTTTGAGTTATATTTAGGCAAAGCCACGAACAACGCCATATGAACGCTTCTACAAAAAATATTTAGAAACTACATAAAAGAGAATAATATAATAAACCCCTCAAAAGGTGAACACATAAATTTTTTAGCTCAATAGGAACCAAAAAGAAAGTTCAAAATTAGTGATTATTTATAATCTAATTAAATTCACCTGTAAAATTTCCTAGACAACAAGATAATTTTCACAATTAGTATCATTTGTTATTCAAAGTGCGAAAATTATTTAGAATCTCATACCGTACTGTCAACTAGATGGAGACATATGACTAAAAGAGTTACGGTTAAAGTTAAATTTATGATTAAAATTTAAAATGTAAAAAATATTTATTTTTATTCATGAATAAAATATAAATAATTTTATATATATATACATATATCGGTTCGGTTTGATTATTTTGTCGGTTATTTTAGAGTAAAACAAAAATCAAACCACATAAGTATCGATTTTTAAATTTTAAAACCAAACCAAACCAAACCAAATGTCAGTTTTTTTAATCGGTTTGATTTGGTTCACGGTTCTTTTTAATTTTTAATCAAACCATGAAGGATAAGAATTCTACTGACCTATAATAATTGTAGATAGGATCTTTCTGAAAGCAACATATAACGGGACAATTCTTATTACTTCAACAACAGATGCAAATGGTAATTGTACTTTGGATACAAATTTTACGCTTCATGTATAATAATGTGCAAGTATTGTTATAGTCTATATTTCTTAATGCATATATTTTTTTCGTTTCATGGTTTACAGGTCATATTTTGTCTCTTGCCTATGCACCAGTTGACTTCAAAAATAATATATCTTGACAGTGGTTCTTTGAACAAATTAAGAACACTTTTGAAATTCGAGAATAGATGTACAAAATATCGGATAGGCATGAGAGCATAGCAAAGCGACTGCTAATGTTTATCCAATAATTTCATATTGCATATGCATCTACCACTTGTGGAACAACAGTCAAACTAATTTTAGAAAAAATTTAGTCAAGATCAAAAGTTTATTTCTTGTCATGGCCAAAGCATATATAACAAGACGACTTGATCATATGATGGTAGATGTAAATAAAATTGACTCTAGATATCAACACACTTGATGAAAATTGAATATAACAGGTGGTCTAGAGTGCACTCGAGAGCCAACAGGTGTTTGCTTATGACTTCAAACATAACAGAGTCCGTTAATGCTGCAAGTAAGATTAAAAGAGATATACAGTACTATGTTTGTTAGATTTATGACAATTATGATTCAAAAGTGTAATTGATTAAACAAGAGCATTACAACAAACACAATCACATACCTTTCTCCTACATACCACAAAAATACTAATAGAGAATATGAAAAAATCAATACAGATGAAGGTAAAACACAGTTACTCATTTTTATATGTACTATTTAATGACTATATAACTAATGTAATTAGTGTTCTTACCTAGTTTAACTACTTTTTCTTTTCATATATTTTAAAAATTTTCTAGGTGATACCTTCAAGTGAGTACTTGTTCATGGTGATCGACAAACTTAGGTGTTATATTATGTGTCTGAAAGCAGAAATATGTACTTGCAAGATATTTCAACAGCAGAAATATGTACTTGCAAGATATTTCAACAGAATTAATTTTCATGCAAGCATGCTACTGCAGCTTTGAAGAAAACATATATGACAGGATATGAGTATTGTTTATTGTACTACATAAAGGATCGTATGCTTAAAATATATGAAGATCATATCGAACCTCTTCCATATGATAGCACATGAGGCATTCCTCAAAAGATCTTAGAAAAGGTTGTACGACCACTAATAAGAAAAATAAGTGCAGAACGGTAAAAAAGAGGATAAAATTTTATGGAGAAGGCAAGAAAAAGAGGAGGTACAATAGGAGGTCATGCAAAAACTTCTCACCTTGAAGTCTTTAACTCAATATTAATTTGTTAACTGTCGAATGATCGATAATACTTGTTCCTATGTTTCTGAATTTTGTTTGAAAAACAATTGCTACTTCATGTATTTCTACTTTTGGGATTTTAAAATGGTTGATACTTTATGTGTGTTTTTTATTTGGATCATGAACAAACTACTTACTTTCGTCTAACTACATTACAGTTGATAGTTATAAATTACAACTGTTGTGATGATATAAAGTGATGTGTTGCTCTTATATAAGGTGAATGATATTGTAATGAATAGCGAATGTATATTCGGAGAATATTAAATATATATTTCGTGTATCATGAATATATATTCTTGTTTGTTTAAAGCACATGATCATAACTTGATGATATATATACTTCATGTATCATAGCATATATAAAGCACAACTATCATGACTTAATATGTAATGACATAAAAGAAATCAAAACCAACATGAACAATAATCACAATAGTTTGATTCAAATTGAGACTCGAAAATCTGTTCAGCATAGATATACTAAACCGTGAGCATACTACAAGTAACTAGAAAACGTTTGACTGTATAACCAAAAAACTACAGCTATGACTTTAAAGTCAATAAAACTCAAAACAGTAATTCAAAATTAAAACTACATAACTACTTTTTCTTTTCTCTTTTTGGCCTCCCTATCACCATTTTATCTCTTTATTCTATGAATGTTTTTGTACTTCTTCTCTACATTTTAGATGATATTTTGCTCCTTCACATTTTGAATCAATTTTACAACTTTAAACTTTGAGATGATTTTTGCGTTGTGACTTTCTTTTTGTATAAAATCTGTCAGTTTGCTTAGATTCATTGATTGCACCACTTGCATTTTTTTCTTTTGCATAATTTCATGACACAATCATTTATATTGCATGATCTGTCTCAATATTTAATTTATTTGAATTAGATTTGTCCATCATCAATACTCAGTAAGAATTTTCATATATGCACCACAAGCCCTCAAAGTATCAAACAACAAAAATGTATCAACTCTAAAAGTAAGAAAACACAACTAAAAAATAGATGTGTAAATTCAAAAATAGCTTATGCAGTGCACTGTTGTGGAAAACCATCAACAAACTTGATCATCTAAGGTGTAAGAAAATTTTGTGCAAAATATACATCATTGAGTCAGTCAATGTCATTTCTTTTTTTATAAAATTTTATCTTCTCGAGATAAAGTGGTATCAATTCGACATAGAATATCAAAGTATTCATAACAAATCTATCATTGACGACCTCATGCTCAAAATCATATACATAAATACACCTTCATTCAATGATATCATATCCAATACACAATGCCAACAAAGCGCTACATGTATTGGTATGAACACATGATCGATAATATGTTAAAAGAAATTGCAATCCATAAGGTAGCCGAGAATGTACTTAGCTATTATGTGTAAAAATCTTCTTAGAAACGATAAATTACTTATTTTGACATTTAAGCCATGTTAAAAAGTTTCGCAACACTTCTGACTGAACAAGTATATCAATAGGACTCTCAAAGAGTTATTTTATTTAAAAAATAACACTTTGAGTTGTTAACAAAAAATTACTCGCGATAAATCAAAATTAATTCATGGAGACTTGCAAAGAGTCCCTGAAAGCCTCACTTTACCAGTTTTTTCATGTGTAAGTCCTTAATCACTCTTTCAAAATTCTTTGTGCTTGTAAATACAGTTTATTCAGACAATGACTTTGAAACTTCAGCTAGTTCATCTTTCATTGCACCACCAAAATCATCTAATCTGTGTTTGACAACATCACAATATTCAAAAACTACAGAGGAAGAGGAAAACATGACAATATCTTCTTTTTCATCACGTGAATACTCGTCAGCATCACCTTTTTTAATTTTGTTGTCCTTCATGAGTTTAAGAAGTGACTTAAATGAAAAAATAACAGAATCATTGATCCTTATAACTCAATCATTAAGCTACAAGAACAAAGTATAAGGATTAAAGATAGAATCTTTACATGCATATATCAAACGAAAAGAAAATTGAAAGCTGTATATTGTTCCAACTTCGCTTTGTAGTTCTTTCAGTTTGGAGCTCAAATAATTCAGACTAACAATGGGATCCTCTTTGGTGACTGTATCTACTTGTACCGTGATGTTTGAGGAGGTAGATTTACGGAATGGGGTGGTCCTTTTTGATAACTGTATGACCTCGCACCTTGACAGTTTGAGAAGGTAGATTAATAGGAGAATTTTTTTGTGACTGTATGTTGCACCCTGACAATTTGGGAAGGGGTCCAAAAATCATCAGTATGTCCACAAGAAGATGATTCGGGCATATCTACAATAACATCATAGAACACCTAAAGATACAACTCTAATTTTTCTTCAGGAGTAGGGCAAATATTTCTCACATTTCACTAAAAAAAGAAAAATATTAAAAAAGATAGTAAGATTAATGGGAAACAAATATATATATCAATAACAAACATAGATAATACAGTATCTTATCAATTCTCTTGATCTTAACATTATCAACTATCAAATAATTAAGAGTAGGCCTATTATTTACTTTCTATTGTGAATACGCGGTCAATTTTCACCAACATGAGAAATAATTTGTCAGTATAAATTAATGCAATGCTATAGAGCCAACACTGAAATACAAGTGGTAGATCTCCAAACATGTACATATTTTTGATGGTCTAGATTAATCATGCAACAAGTGAATTGAGGCTTCAAAGATTGCTAAACCCCAAGGAAAGGTATTGTACAATCCAATATCAACTAGATCAAAATCACTTTTGTAAATAGAGTGATCATTTTTCTTTGAGAATAGAAACAAGTGGATAAAGAACATCACAATTAATTTCACAGCATCACTATTCAATTTTCAACTGTTCTCTCAAAGCATTGTAGCACCGCAAACTGATGTATATTTTCAGCACTACTAAAATATCTCTAATAAATAATTCTTCTATGAAATATCATACACAATCATGCTTGAATCATCAACAAAGCACTTCAAACTCACATGATTGCAAATTCTTAAGACTAAAAATCAATACCACACTATTAATCTTGACACAAAGCTTGTTGGGCTTGTTCGAAACAACCTCCTTATGCAACACAGCATAGATGAACTGATTTTGAATGAAAAAGGAATGAAACTTAAGAAAATGTCGAAAATAAGTAGCTTTAAATATTTCTAATTGGTGCTTATCTAATTTATTCAACATAATAACAACATTGGTAGTAGTGTGCACACTGATCCTAAGATGAAATAGTTTTATTTGGAGAAACATAGAACTCGCCTACACTTTGCATTAATAAATAGTTACAGAATATTAAATCAAGATAAAATACATAGACACATTGAATAAATGTGTCACTTTTACTGAAATAAAAAATTACCTTTATTAAATCTTCAGATTTTTTATTTTCTTTTTCTTCTTTAGAATAGCTTCTAAACCTTCATCTTTTTTAGCTTTTTTTTCTCTTCTATTCTTCCCCGAAACAAGTTATTTTATAGTAGAACTTTTTGATTGGGAGCATGTTACTTGAGTGTAATTCAATTTAACCTTCGACTATCATTACTAATAGGGACTACTTCAATCAATTTGAAAGTCTGTTTCTTAAATGAAACTGAGAGTTTAGAAACTCTTTTTGTTGGCAAAAGAGGTGTGGAACTCGCAACAAATATAACATCTTTTTAATGCATATCAATCATTGAACTTGGACTTGCACTTTTAATTGAAATGAGTTCAATAACTCTAGAATTTATATTTTTTATAAGATCGGGCATTGCTCTCACAATCGATATAATGTCATCAGGTACATCATCAGTAATAATTTCTAGAGTCACCATATTCACCTTTATAGTCTTCCCAAAAACTTAGTCAGGTGCAGGATGAACATTTTTGTAAGGAATAAATTTTAAAAAATACGTGAAAAAGGAAACGACTATATACTAAGACAGCACAAGATAACCAACTATAATTAGATAAGCTAAATAATCAAAATACACTTGAGCAAACACATGTAAGAAGATAATTTAACCTACAATGTATTGTAATAGAAAGAATAAAAAATCTACAAAAAAATCCTAGGATCTAGCTCAAAAGGAATAAATTTGAACTATAAAAAGTAGTCAAATGAACCTAAAACTGAAGCAAAATACAGATTAATAACATCAAATAATCAATAAATAATGACAAATTTAACTGTAAAAAAGCTCAAATCATAGATAAATGAACGTTAATAACACAAAATAATCAATCAAATAGACATTTTATTAATCTAACTTGAAGCTCAAATCGAATAAAAATGAACATACATTGATTAATAACAACAAAAAATTAAAAAATAAGCAAAAAAGTTCCTATTCTGAAGCTCAAATCAAAAAAATTATATAGAATTTCAAAAAAAGGAAAAAATTAAAAAGAGTAAAGGTTAGAGAGATGAATACGTGTCGCGCAAGTGTCTAAGAGAGAAAATGTAATATCAAGTTAATAACTGGGCGTCGTAATTATAAAAAAAATGTATAAAATGGGTCATTTTAGGTAATATTTATAAAGTTAGATCATTTTAATTGTAAACAATTGTAGTGGGCTCTAGTTTTGCATAAATTTTCCGTAAATTATTGTAGGATTATAATGCATAAACATAAACTTGTTGTTCGACTGAAAATTCTTTGGGCTCTTTGTGGTTTAGCTCCTGGACCAATATCTTGACCAGCCTTTGTCCAATTATCTGGCCATTAAGCATTATATAAGATAGTTGGGTTCACAAAGGTATTCAAGTGCTAGACGACTAGAAGATTTTTGATCTTTTTTGTCAATTATGACTTATTTGGATTGGTTTAGTTTATAAATAGTTTACTATGAGATTGGACAATAGTAAAGATGGATTCCTAGGTTGTTTGTAATAGGGATAGTATTAAGTATCTTGGATCTATGATTCAGAGGAATAGAGATATTGACGAGGATGTCACTTATCGTATTGGGGTAAGATGAATGAAATGACGACTCATCTCGAGATTTTTGTATAATAAGAAGGTGACTCCCAAGCTTAAAGACAAATTTTATAGAGTGACAGTCTGTCCGACCATGTTATATGGAGCGAGTGTTGGTCAGTCAAGAACTCTCACACATAAAAATTAAAGGGGGCGAAAATAAGAATGATGCGTTGAATTTATAGACTTACTAGGTGATATAGGGTTAAGAATGAGACTATTTGGGAGAAGGTGGAAATGGCTTCGGTGGAGGACAAGATGCATGAAGTGAGGTTGAAATAGTTTGGGGATGTGATGAGGAGGGACACTGATGCCCAGTTTATAGGTGTGATAGGTTGGCGTTAAATGGTTTCAGGTGGGGTAGAGATAGGCTGAAGAAATATTGGAGAGAGATGTTTAGACATGACATGAAGCAATTGCAGCTTATTGAGGACATGACCTTAGATAGGAATGTATGGAGGACGCGAATTAGGTTAGTGGGCTAGTGTGTGTAGTGAGTCGTAACTAGTAGATAAGAGTACTTTGTTGTAGCCTTACTAGGAGTCGTCGTGCTTTACACATAGGTTGGAGTTTCTAGTTAGAAGGGTTTGGGTGAGGTGTGTGCTTTTGGTTTGATAATGTATAATACTACTTTGCAGGTGTCTTATTTATATTTTTTCATCTTGTTTCATGTTTTATTATAAGTTTACTGTCTTTTTGTCCAAAGCTGGAGGTCTATTGAAACCATCCTCTCTACTTCTTCAGAGTTAGTGGTATGAATTGCATACATTTTATCCTCTCCAAATCCCAGTATGTAAAAATACACTACGTATGTTGTTGTTATTATGATTGTTGAGATTGGATGGTCTAGTTAGACCTCTCTAGTTTGTATTACACTTGATGATTAATAAAATATGAAAAACTAAAAAATTACATCTTTATAATTTATTTATTTTTTAAAAAATAAAGATGGGCCAACAACCCTTTTTATTTAAAAAAATCAAGATCCTATTACATGACCGCGCCCAAAAATGACCCAGTCCCGTAGCTAAAAAGATAACAAAACAAGAAAATAGGGCATCCTCAAAATAAAAAACCAGCTGAAACCCCTAAAGCTTCTAGAGAACACCTGTCACCCTCTCAAATATATTTGTTGTTGCTGATGGTGCGATACTGATACGAACTTAAGGATTCTAATATTGATTATAACTCCCAACTTCCAAATCAAGCTAAGTATCTTTCTACTAGCTAAGTCCCTCTTTCATAGCTGTCAAAAACACTTAACTTTCCAATGTTCTTGTTGTAAGAGCTTGTTATTCCTTTGGACTTCTGGAGATCTATTTTTCTCATTCTTGGATATGAGGTAAGATGCTTCACTATCTTTAGCTTTATAAATCGGTCTTATCTACCTTAATTTAACATAGAGATATAAGTAAATTTGAATCGATTACACTTTATGTCACCTAAATCTCTTACCAGGTGTCGTGTAGCTGATTCCACTGGAATAAAACTCCAAGTACTTAAATCTATGTTCATTTCAGTAAAATTTCACCAATTTATTCAACAATTGATATTTACTAGTATGTAATTTTTCTTATTCCATTATAAAGGAATGAATCTCGTAGAGATTAATACCACTTTTACATTAGTTTAAGCAAGCCTACAAGTTTTACTAAAATGTCAATTGTAATGTTGTCCTATACATGTAATACCGGTAATATTGATTGAACTTTCTGATATAGATGAGCCTCCCCTGCCTTCTTTACATTTTTTCCCTTGGGAGTATTATGTTAGGCTTTTGAAAAACCTTGCTAATACGGTAATTGCTGCTTCATTATTCTAATTCTAAGATGTGGTATCTCTTGTATATCGTGAATTATAATTGCTACTGCTTCTGCATATATATTAGTATTGACTTGCAGCTTCCTGCATGATGTATAAATCAAATCACCCTCCCCATTTCTGATATAAAAGGTTATTGAGCTTGTTCCAGGATTTCCTTTTGAGGTGCCATCAGAATTGCACTTATACCATCCTTGTCTAGGTTTTTTTAGCTTAACTACTTATGTGAGCACTTTCTTCTTATACCTCTTCAAAAATTCAACTATTAAAGGCCGTCTATTAGGTACTTCCTACAATCATGGATATTTCAGTAGGGTTAAATTGTATAAATTATCATCTATCTCATGAATGACCCTATTCATTGACATTGAACCACCATGATTTATTTTGTTTTTTCTTTTCCATAATTGCCAACATATGAAAGTTGGGATAGCCTGAGTAATTGGTTTAATCCTCTCCTTAAAACTTGTGCTCCATTATTTTGACAATGTTTGATGACATTGTATAAATGGTCCTTCAACCCCTACACTCAGTGCATAATAGTGCCATACCCTGGATGCAAAACTACTTAAAATAAATAAATGATGAACTATTTCCAGATGTGGTAGTACACAACACCTACATCTAGAAACCAAATTAATACCACATCTTTGAAATATATCATCTAAAGGAATTTTAAAGTACCACAGGCTCCATAAGAAGAAATTTATCTTGATATGGACTCCTTTACTCCATATATACTTCAACTGCTTCTCTATTTCCTTTCTATGACTAAGCAAGTTATATGCACTGGATATTGTAAACTTCCCATTTCATGTTGGCATCCACCAAGGAAAGTCCCATGGTGATGTAGTTTGACTGATAGATATGTCATCCACAGCATACTGAATAATGTCATAGGGTAGCACTCTCTGCATTTTCTGAATGTCCCATGTATCACCAATAATCAACTTGCTAGCATCACTTCATCTTCATTGATAGGAAATTTTGAATCAACCACATAATACAAAGCTCCCAGTCTGGACCAGTTATAAAAAATATTAGAGGAGCCTATAATTAGTTCCCACCAAATTTCCTATTTAATAGCATCCTTTGATTTTAACATTTTCTTCCAGTGAACCACTCTTCCATTGAACTACTGTTGGAATAATTTTCTTACAGTGCTTGTTCCACATATAATCAGTCCACAAAGATCTAGTAGTTCTAAATATCCATCATAATTTAGCAAACATATCTTTAGAAATGCCTAAGAGGTTCCTGAATCCTACTCCTCCATCTTCCTTTGGAAAATATATCTTCTCCCATGCCTACCAATGTTTACTTTTACCTTTCTCTTTGTACTCCATAAAATATATTAAAAATTGTATGTAATTCATATATAATGCATTTTAGAGGCACCGCATCTGATAATAAATACAACGGCATACTCTGCAATACACTAGAGATTAAAATAGACTTCCCCCAAATGATAGTAACTTACCTTTTCAATTCTGTAATCTACCTTTCACCTTCTTGATGAGATCATTATTATACTATTTTCTCTTTCTTACATGGGTGATACGACACCCCAAATACTGAAAAGGAAACTTTCCTTGATTAAAACCTGTTATGTCTTTCACCTCCTTTATCAAAGTGGCTGCAACTTTCTTATACATATAGAATGAGCTTTTACTCTCATTGATTAACTGTTATAATATTTCCTGATAACCTTTTAGAACATTCATGACCAACTGTAGTGAATATGAATCTGCAAAGGTAAAAAGGACGGTATCGTCTGCATATGCAAGGTGATTTAGATTCCTACTCTATTTAGGCAATCCATAACCTTTATACATTCTATATTCAAACTGACCATTCAGGGACCTTGATAGCACTTCTGATGATAGAATAAATAAAGCTGGTGAGAGGGGATCCCCTTATTTCAACCCTCTAGTTGAGTGGAAAAAACATTGTGACTGCCCATTAATAATGATTGAGTACTAATTATTAGACACCAACCCCCAAACAATATCTATAAATATTTCAGCAAAACCCATTTTCCTCATCACCTTTGTTAAGTACAACCAAGATACCCTGTCATAACCCTAAGCATATCTAATTTCAAAACCACATTAGCTGGTTTTTCTCTCAATTTAATGTCAGATATAATTTATTGAGTCAACAGAACATTCTCAATAATGCTCCTTCCTTTAACAAAGCCTGACTGATTGGAAGAGATTAGTTTTGGTAAAATCAAGTCCAACCTATCATGAATTACTCTAGAAATTACCTTATTTATGAAGTTACTCAGACTGATAGGTCTAAGAACAAAAAAGCTTTTCACTAACTCCTTTTTTGGAATCAACATCAAATTTGTATGAGTAATACTTTTATGAAGAGTATTACCTTCACAAAAAATTCTTACCAATTTAAGAAAATCCTCTCCTATAATCTCCCAACAATGTTGATAAAATAACCCCAAAAAATCATCTGGACCACAAGTACTACTACCATTTAGAGAGAAAACTATATGTCTCACTTCTTCTAATGAAGGATCTGCCTTTAACTTTTCATTCTCTTCTTCACTAACCAAGGTAGGAATATGATCCAACAAATTAAAAATTTTACCTTCTTCCTTCTGAGAAAATTGTTCCTGGAAACAGTTGACTACTTTCTCTCCAATCATCTTATTATCTTCCACCAAGACACCATAAAAATTCTGAATCCTTCTAATCTAAAGTTTCTTTCTTCTTCCTTTTACAAGGCTATGAAAGAACCTTGTATTTCTATCCCCTTTCTCAAACCAAGTTATACCAGTTTTTGTCTCCAAAACTGTTCCTCCAGATGCAGATATCTTTTAACCTCTTCTTGAGCCTGCTATAGAACACTTCTATTTCCTTAAGTTGGTTGTTCTTCAAGTAGCTTCTCTTTAGTCTGCATAATTACTTCTCTAATGACAAGCTGTTGAAAAATGTCACCAAACCTCTCTCTATTTCATTCACTCAATGTTTTTCTAACATTTTTTAATTTATGTTTGAATATCCAAAAGCTATTTCCAACTTCCCCTATCCTTTAATTTTGTCTTACTACTTCTTTAAAAGAGGTATCTTAAACCCAAAAATATAGAAACTTGAAAGGTTTATTATTATGACCCGAGGCTACCCCCTTAGTGAGACAATGGTGCTCACAAGTGACCCCAAGCTAACCCATAAGCTGGTACCTGCTGTGAGCACTAAATAAAGTAACAAAATACACATGTGCAAAAATCAATTATTGATTCCATAAGGCTTTAAATACTGAAAACACAACTGAATTCATAAGTCTGAAAAGATCTGTTAAGGCTGATAAAGCTAATAAAAATTAGTTGACTGTCTGAATGTTTGAAAGCCTCTAACTGACTGTGGAGTTGATGGGACAAGACCCCAACTAACTTCGACTAAACAGAAATACTGAACTACTGAGATAAACTAAAATAAAACCATCATATCCTCAATAGTTGAGGACTCACCACAACTTCTGCAGCTGATGACCTAAACTGTCTAAGGACAGTCAGGAAACTGAGCGTCCGAACTAATGATATTAAATATCATAAAGCAAGAAAAAAGTATGCTATCAGTACTTTGAATATACTGGTATATGAGATGAGGTTAGGCTGAAATGCATGGGTTCATGTGCATAAAGTAAAGACTGACTGAAATAGCATGAGATAACTGAGTATAACTGCATGAAAGTTATAAAATATGAGAATACATGACCAAGCATATAGCATGTTGTTAATATAATTCATGAACTGAATACTAAAATCTGATAACTGAATAACTGATAAACTATATGCTATAGTCAAGAAACCTGAACTGAACCCTGTACTAAATACTGAACTGAGACTGTGGGAGCTAGCTATAACTGACATGCCCTAATGATAAACTATATGCTATGGTCAAGAAACCTGAACTGAACCATATACTAAATACTGAACTGATACTGTGGGAGCTATCTTTAACTGACATGCCCCAATCTACTATTAGGGTCCTGTAACCCCAGTTGGAAGGGTGTTGGTTCCTTGCCAGGGGTACAAGCACTGACTAACGATGTGGATCCACAAGACGGATATCCTGAAGGATGAGGGTGTCATGCGTAACTAATAAGGGACCCCTGACCTCGTAGGTCTGGAACTTTGGGACTGCTTCTAGTGCCTCATGCCTAACTAATGGGGGAAACACCATCCCTACACTCACTCGGTACTAAGTATTACTCCCAACTAAATGACATATATTTCTGGACTGAACTAAGCTTAACTGAGCAAAACAACTGATCATGATGTTTAACTGAATGACACTGCTCATGGTTTATATGAAACCATTTTGAAAATACTGAAATTATGAAAACAACTAAGTATCGGGTGTTCATAACCCTCTAACACTGAATGAAAATATCAATAAGGACGTATTAAGCTTTTAAGAAAAACATAATAGGGGATCATTACTCAAAATTCAACACTTATGCATTTTATCAAATGCATGAAAGTCATGAACTTAAGTATGAGAATGCGTAAAGCATTCGACTAAAAAGAATAGTTACAATACTAAAACCGTGATATAGGGATTTAATATGAAAATTTCATCATTCAAAACGTATAAGGGATCATTCCCTCGAAAATCACATGTAACATAACTTATGATTAAAAGGAATAACAACTTCATGGAGACAATTTATCATAAGCATGTAAAATTCATAATTTAAAACATAAAAGGGGATTCTTGGACTCCATGGATGAAAAGGGCCCATGGATGAACATCACACATACCTTAAACCCTAAAGTTTAAAAGAGAAACACAATCTTGATGCTTTTCTTAAAGGTTCTTGGATTAGGGAACTTGAATTCTCAGTTTTATTCGAGAGAAAGGAATGGAATTGATGATCTTAGGAAAGAAAGTAGGGTTTCTTTAAGAGGAGAATTGGGAAGATGGGCTTATAATGCCCTAACTGAAGCTTTAATTCATGTTTTTATCGATGTGAAAAGACATAACTTCCCCTCAAGAGGTTAAATTCATAACTGGAACACATATTAGGAGGCCACCGCGATGCGATGAAGGGCTCATCTCTATAACCAACGCGACGCACCACTATTGCGATGAGGTTCTAGAATCAAAATCCAAACATGCCCCAAACCTCATTCAAAAATTTTGAAACTTCCCCGAGATAATCTCCTCACACCTCTGAACATGAATTAACTCAAAAACCGGTATCTTGGGGTCAGGAATACCCATTTAAAAATCCTCAAAGTTAAGAGGCCAAAAAAATGACTAAGTCCCCAACACTTGGTTAAATTTTTAGGATTTAAGCCTTTTATGCATGCACTATGAGCTGAACTGATCTAAGAAAAGTTTGGGGTATTACAATATCTCACCCTTGGGAACATTCGTCCTCGAATGAGACTGATTAAGCTAAGAATACTGGGAAAATTGAGATATATACTGAACATGCATAACTGAAAATATGATTACATAAGTGAGTCTGAAATATGATACTTGACTGTAGTGATTCGCGAACACATGCAATGACATGAGAATGATTATATATATGTAACTGAGAATGGAAAAGAAACAATCTAAGAAAAACTGTTACCTTAAGCTGAGTCTAAGTTTGCGAAAAAAAGGTGAGGATACTTGGTACGCATATATGCTTCTGGTTCCCAAGTGGCTCCCTCGATAGACTGATTCCGGCAAAGAACTTTAACCAAGGGAACTTCTTTGTTCCTTAGTCTATGAATCTGACAATCAAGGATCTCAACTGGGATTTTTTCATAAGAAAGGCTATCCTAAACATATGTGCTTTCTAGAGGAACTACAACAGCTGGATCACCAATATACCTTTTTAACAGGGAAACATGAAACACTGGGTGCATGGATGCTAAATCTGTAGGCAACTCAAGCCTATAACCTACCTTTCCAAAAGGACTCAAAATTTTGCATTAACATATTGGGGACTAAGTTTCCCCTTCTTGCCAAATCTCTTCACTCCCTTTATGGGAAAGATTTTTAAATAGACCAAATCACCAATCTTAAACTTAAGATCTCTTCTCCTTATATCTTTATAGGATTTCTGTCGGCTTTGGACTGTCTTAAGCCTCTCTCTGATTAGCTGAACTTTCTCCATCACTTCGACTATTGAATTTGGCCCTATCAACATAGTGTCACCTACCTCAAACCAACCAATAGGAGATCTATACCTCCTTCCATAGATATTCTCAAACAGAGCCATCTGAATACTAGAGTGATAACTGTTATTATAGGTAAACTCAATCAAAGGTAAGTGGTTATCTGAGATCTTTTTAAAGTTAATAACACATGCCCTTAGCATCTTCTCTAGGGTCTGAATGGTCCTCTCTTCCTAACCATCTCTTTAAGGATGAAAAGCTGTACTGAGATAAACTTGGGTACCAAGACCCCTCTTAAACGCTCACCAAAAGTGAAAGGTAAACTAAGTACCTCTATTCGAAATGATAAACAACGGGACTCCATGCAACCTAACCAACTCTTTAAGATAGAGATTACCATAATCCTCAACTGAATAGGAAGTATGGACTGGTAAGAAATGGGCTGATTTGGTCAATCTATCTATAATAACCCAAATCGAATCATGTTGACGATGCCAATGGGGCAACCCTGTCACAAAATCCATGTTCACTTCTTCCCACTTTCAAGTGGGGATGCTGAACTCCTGCAAAGTGCCACTAGGCCTCTGGTGCTCAACCTTAACTGCTGATAATTAAAACACTTAGCTACAAACTCTATAATATCACTCTTCATACCACTCTATCAATAGATTTCCCATAAATTAAGGTACATCTTAGTGGCTCCTTGATGTATAGAATAACGTGCACTCTGTGTTTCTGCCAAAATCTACTGTCTCAAACCATCAACAAATGTCATACATAGTCTTCCCGTACATCGCAAAACACCATCTCCCCTTTAGAAGAAAACCTCTATCTTCTGATCTCTAATTGACTCCTTCAGCTTAACCAAAATGGAATCCCTATCTTGCTTTTCTTTTACTTCAGCAACCAAAGAAGATTCAGAACCATTCTGTACCCAAACGATACCTTTAGCTGAATCAACCATTCGAACACCTAATCTAGCAAGATGATGAACCTCCCTAACTGACTTTTTCTTACCATACTGAACATGAGCAACACTACCTATTGACAATCTACTAAGGGCGCCTGCCACTATATTGGCCTTGCCCGGATGATACAACACACTCATATCATAATATTTTAACAACTCCAACCACCTTCTCTGACAAAGATTTAAATTTTTCTGTGAAAATACAGACTATAAACTTTTGTGATCCATGAACATATCAACATAAACCCTATAAAGATAATGGCTCTAAATTTTAAGGAAAAAACAACAGCTGCCAACTCAAGATCATCGGTAGGGTAATTTTTTTCATGGGGTTTAAGTCGTCTAGAGGCATAGACTACGACCTTACCTATCTGTATCAACACATAACCAAGACCGACTCTGGAAGCATCATAGTAAACAACAAACCAATCTGAACCATATGGTAAAGTGAAACTGGGGCTGAGGTGAGTCGAGTTTATAACTCCTAAAAACACTTTTCACATAAATCTGACCACTGAAAGTTGACTTTCTTCTGAGTCAATCGAGACATAGGGGACACAGTAAATGAATAAACCTTAAACAAATCATTTTTAATAGTCAGCCAAACCCAAAAAACTCTTGATATCTGACAGAGAGATGGGTCTGAGCTAGTTTCTCACTGTTTTGATCTTTTGGGGGTCAACTCTAATTCTATCACTGGAAATAATATGGCCAAGAAAAGCTACTGATCTTCGCTAAAACTTGCACTTACAGAATTTAGCAAACAATTAATGTGCTCTAAGAGTTTAATACAATTCTGAGATGGTCTGCATGATAATTTTCAGTACGGGAATAGACAAGAATATCATCAATGAATACTATGATGAACATGTCCAAGTACTGCTTGAACACTCTGTTCATAAAGTCTATGAAAGCTACTGGGGCATTCGTTAGTCCAAAAGATATAACTAGAAATTCGAAGTGACAATACCGAGTTTTGAAAGTTGTCTTAGGAATGTTACATTCTCCGACTCTAAGCTGATAATAGCTGGATCTGAGGTCTATCTTAGAGAAATAATTGGCATTCTGAAGTTGGTCAAACAAGTCATCAATTATGGGGAGTGGATACTTATTTTTTATTGTGACTTTGGTCAACTGACAGTAATTAATGTACATCTTAAGAGCACCATCTTTCTTACGCACGAAAAATACTGGAGCACCCCATGGGGAAATACTGGGCCTGATGAACCCCTTATCTAAGAGATTTTTCAACTGCTCTTTCATCTCTCTAAGCTCAGCTAGAGCCATTCTGTAGGACAGAATAGAGATAGGTTGGGTATCGGGAAGAAGATCTATTCCGAAGTTAATTTCCCTTTTGGGAGGGACTCCGGTAAGATCTTCAAGGAACATATCTGGAAATTCCTTTACTAATGAAACTGACTCAAGACTAGGAGTCTCTGAATTAGAGTGTTTGACTCGAACAAGATGGTAAGAACATCCTTTAGATATCATATTTCTCGCTCTAATATATGACACAATCTGACCCCTAAGCGCTGAGGTACTAACCTTCCATTTAATAACTGGTGCATTAGGTAACTAAAACTGAACGACTCTATTTCTACAGTCTACTAAAGCATAGCATGAGTGGATCCAATCCATGCCAAGAATAACATAAAAAATAGTCATCTTTAACTCTACCAGATCTACTGAAGTGATTTTCTAAGACATTATAACCGAGCAATTTTTGTATACCCGTCTGGATATAATAGATTTACCCACTGGGGTAGAACTGAGAAGGGCTCAGCTAGAGTTTTAGGAGTGACACCGAATTGACAGTTATATTGGAGGTTATAAAATAAAGTGAAACTCTAGGGTCTAATAAAACATACACATAAAGATCAAAAACTTATAACATACCCATAACAACATCAGGAGAACTTTCCTGATCATGATGGGACTGGAGTACATACAACCTATTTTGGCGCTGACCATTGGTGGCACTAGAAGTGGCACCCTTCTGGTGCTGCTGAAGAGTTAGTCTGACCCTGTTGATGATCATTCCTACCTTTCCACATACCTGTCGGGCTGTCCCTCATCCTGTGGCCTGTCTTGCCACATCCAAAACACACGTAACTGTCACCCTTACACACATCTTGAGGATTTCTGCCATACTTCTGGCAATGTGGATTATTAAGACCGATGTTCACACTACCCTGCATCTTAAAGCCTGTTGACCTATCCCGACTATTATTCCTAAACTTTAGCACTGGCGCACTAGCTGAAGACGAAGCTGGGTCTAAAAACTTCTGACGAAACTGAGAATGGTTACCACCCTCTGACCTTAGATGAGCAAAGTTAAAACTTCCTGTACTAGCCCTCTTATTCTCTCTTTCTTTATCCTTAGTATTCTCCTCCTCTATTTGTTAAGCATGAACCATAAGTCTAGATATGTCCAATTAACATCGCGATCCTACACTCCTTGACCATACTATCAGCTATACTAAAAACAAACTTACTCATTCTAGACCTGTTATCAGCCACCATTGAAGGAGTAGACCTCGCCAACTGAGTAAACTTAAGCGAGTATTCCTTCACACTCATAGCACCCTGCTTCAAATTTATAAACTCCTGCACCTTAGCTTTCCTCAACTATAATGAGAAGAACCTGTCTAGAAAAGTTGTGGTAAACTTCTCCCACTCAAAAGGCCCTGCATCAACACCTATATCCTCCTTTCACTATTTAAACCAAGTGTGAAATACATCCTGCAACTAGTAACCAGCCAATTCTACACTCTCACTCGAAGTGACACCCATAATATCAGTCACTTTCTGAACCATATCAAGAAAATCCTACGGTTTCTTTTCAGACTTGGATCCCAAAAATAAAGGAGGATTCATTCGAGTAAAATCTCAGACCTTAGCTATAGTTTTATTTGCCACTAGATTGGCTAAGATAGCAGCTTGTTGATTATTCTGAGTGAGCTAAGGTAGTGAAGATAGCTTTGAACTCAGTGTGAGAGCCATGCTCATTCAGGGGATCTTTCTGAACAGGCGGAAGTGCGTGCTGATTCTCGTCTCTTCTTCCATTATTCTTTTTAAGAGGCATTTTCTATAAATGAAAGGACGAATGAATTAGAAAGAGAGTTTAAATAAAGCTCATACTCTTTCGCACGACATCGACATTGAAAGAACAGAAACTTTTCCTAAAATGTTTTGTAGCCTCTTGTCCATAAGTATGGCACGTTTCACATATATGCACAAGACTTTACTCAATGCGGCTTTCAGACTCCCAGAACACTATAAGACCTTAGTCTCTGATACCAAGTTTTGTCACGACCTGAGGCTACCCTCTAGTTGCGATAATGGTGCTTACAGTCACAAGTGACCACAAGTCAACCCATGAACTGGTACCTATTGTGAGCACTGACTAAAGTAACTATATACATATGTGCGGAAATCAACTGTTGATGCCATAAGGTCTTAAATATTGAAAAACAAGTAAATTCATAAGTCTAAAAACGTCTGTTAAGACTGCTAAAGCTGATAAAAACTAGTTTACTATCTGAATGTCTTAAAGCCCCTAACTGACTGAGAAGTTGATGAAAAAAGCCCCCAACTAACTCCGACTGAATGAAAATACTGAACTAATGAGATAAACTAAGATAAAACCATCATGTCCCCGATAGATAAGGACTCACCACAACTGCTGCTATCACCTGAACTATCTAAGTGCAATCAGGAAACTGAGCGTCCGAACCTATAATATTAAAATCATAGTGCAAGAAAAGAGTATGCGATCAGTACTTTGAATGTACTAGTATATGATATGAGGTTAGACTGAAATGCATGGGGTTATGTGCATGAAGTAAAGACTAACTGAAATAGCATGAGATAACTGAAAATAAATGCATGAAGGTTGTAAAATCTGAGAATGCATGATCAAGCATATAACATGTTTCTGAAATAGTTTGTAAACTAAAATACTGAAATCTGATAACTGAATAACTGATAAATTGTATGTTATGGTCAAGCAAACTTGAACTGAACCCGGTACTGAATACTGAACTGAGACTGTAGGAGCTAGCTATAACCGACAACCCCAATCTACTAGTAGGGTCCAACCAGTAACCCCAGTTGGAAGGGTGTTGGTACCTTTCCAGGGGTACAAGAACTGACGGTGTGGATCCACAAGGCTGATGTCCTAAAGGACGAGGGTGTCATGCCTAACTGACGGGGGACCCCTCAAAATCCATGATGGCGCCATAGATCCGGATCTTAGGGATTACTACTAGTGCCTCATGCCTAACTGACGGGTAAGACACCATCCCTACGCTTACTCGGTGCTAAGTATTACTTCTATCACAGCCCAAATACGATGGTCATGATGGCACTTATCGCGGTGTACCTTGACAAGTAATCCTATCATCCAAACTAATACGAAAAGAGAAAAAGACAGAAATATCCCAAGGTAAGGCTTCAAGAATTAAGACGGACCACATAAGTAATCATAACAATGCGGAAAGAACTTATCCAAAATATCAATCATGCCCAAAATCAGGTGTCAATAGTGTAAGAACTAAAAATACAATCCAAGAGTCAAATAAATTGGAAAAATAACCACAAAGGAATAATAACTGTCTCTGAATATTAATAAAGACATAACTACTATAGAAAGATAGAGGTGAACTTCGGACGCATGAATGTCCAACCGCTCCCTTAGAAGCTCCAACAATCTCCCGAGCAATCAAGCTGAGGTGCACTCGAGTTAGGACTTGCACCGAAAGGGCGTAGTAGGCATGAAAACAGTCCACTTGTACTCAGTAGGTATCATAGGCTGACCAAGAAAAGTAGTAAATAAAGCATACAAAATATATACTAAGGGCACGTTACCTGTAATCAGAAAATATCCCACAACGGTAACCTACACCGCTTGCACTAACTATTCTAATATATCTTACATATATTCCAATATCACACCAAGATAGAACACAAGTACGTATTAGATAACATATAAAAAGAACAAGGGGGAACATGCATATATAATATCATCAAATATAAGTAAAAGAATATACGACAAATGTATAGATGACAAGTCAATATGCCAATACAACACAACATAACACAATAAAGTATGTGCAATGTATATGATGATGAAGATGATGATGATGATGCACGAGGTCGTCGCATAACCTCCGGGATCATCGGACAATCTCCGTGTACACCTACGGAGCTAAAGCTTCCTGACATAGGACCTATGAGGCGTTAGTTAAACCGTATACAATCCATATATATCATATCTTCTTTCCGGCACATCCCTAAAAAATGTGTTCTCAGGTGTTGCCAGTGTTTGTCAAATGTTACCACGGTGGTACCAATGTTTCATGAATGAGTATAATATGAAGATGTAATGCTCATAACCAATCACAATGAGTATTTCCACAACCAACCATATGATATATTTACACAACCAACCACAACGATACATTCCACAACCACATGAGCCAATATCCACTCATTATTTTCGTTTCATCCATGAATTTTCACATGTCTCATATGCCAATAAAGTATGAATATAATCACAATACACCAATGGTACCAACACAATATAATTATTCACATGTATTCAAGACTATCAATATCACATAGGACCCCACACGGTTACACATATCGCATAATAACTCAATTTTGATAATTATATCTCATATAGGCCCTACACGGGGACAAAACATAAATAACCATTTTTTATGATTAGTTCTCACCCTTAACATGCATTTTGTATCATCATTTACTACCTAGCCCAGTCTGAAAGAGTTAAGTCATAACCTACCTTGAATGCCGAAACTGGTCCACTACACTTCGAACCCACGACCTTAATTTTCACAAACAACCCTGAACTCCACTAAGAACATCAAATATGAAATCTACGCGTCAAAACAAAACCAGCGGTACCCATATTGACTATTTTTAATTCGGGGTTAAAACTGAACCCTAAAATGGGTTTTTGAAAAAGAAGGGAAACTCAAAACTTTACTACAAAAAAATGTTCCTCATATTTTTTAGGAACCTACATCTGAAAGCCCAAGTTAAATCGAGTAAAAAATGAGGTTCAAATCATAGAAAAATTATTTTTAAGCTTTACCGGGTAAAATCTTGGAAATCCAGGTTAAAATCAAGAATCGGAGTTGTTTTAAAGGTTAAATTGATGAAAAACTAGTAATTATAAGATAAAAACATTATTCAAGTGAAAGGAGTGAAATTGAAGTTTAAAATCTAGCCCTAAGATTTTTGGAGTTTTGAGAAATTAGTCAAGAAATTACTAAGGAAAGGGTGAATTTTTACCTTAAATCTGTAATAAAACCAAGAAATAGATGTTAATCTAGCTTCCCAAGCTCCCACAAACTTTAATTTTAAGCTCTCACACTATTTTAGGGTTTAACTTTCAAAAGGCAAGATGAAAATGTGCAAAAGGGCCAAAAATAGGTGAAAAAAACTTTTATATTGCAGTTTTTCTGCAATATTTAGTGTAGGTTTTTCATTTAAGTCGAAACGGACTTCGACGGGGTGCTCGAAATTTGTTCGGAGTTTGATATACACAAACGAACTATAATTCACACTAAATTCGACCTTTCAGACCCGATGGCGACATCAAATTTTTAAAAAATATTGTTTTCGCAAAATTGATCCCCAAAATCCAAAATCACAATTATCCAAACCAAGAGTCGAAATGAGATTTAAAAGCCGTAAAATCATACCAAATATGCTAACACCCTAAAATCGACATTTCAGATCTGCTGGCGAAGTTGTATTTTACATCCGAGGTCATTTCAATCAAATATGGATCCCACACTCATATTTTCAATTTTCTAACTTTCCGATCAATAGGTCGAAATGAGTTCGGGTGCATTGGGACCCAAACCAAAGGTCTACCCAACCTAAAATCAATATTCTGGAGCTTTTGGAACAGTCCGTTCGGCCATCCATTGCACAAATCAAAAGATATCCAGTAGGTTCAAAATAAGGCTCTCAAAGCTATCAAAAACCACAATATTACAAAAATGAAATCAAAATGCATCAAAAATCCTGCCAATCACTCCCACACTCCATAAATACCATAATGCAACTATAAAGAGGGGTAAAATAGTCAAATCACACAAAATTACAAATTTCACATATTTCATCAAATTTTTAGGTCGTTACATCATCCACCACTAAAGATCTAGTTCGTCTTCGAACTAAGCCAAAAGAAATACCTGAATCAAAAAAGAGTTGGAGATAATAACTACGCATATCAGACGCAACCCCCCAAAGAGCTTCATTTACAGGTCGATGCCACCACTGAACCTTAACCACAGAGATAATTCTAGAGTGCAACCGCTCTAGAGTGCAACCGCCTAACATCTCTAGCCAAAAAAAATGAAGACTGTCTCCTCAACAAATGACAACCGCTCATCTAACTGAACTGACTCCTAATGAATGACATGAGACTCACTTGAAATATAACGACGAAGCATAAAAATATGAAAAACTGGATGGACAACTGATAGATCAAGGGGAAAAGCAAACTCATAAGCCACATCACCAATAGTCCAAAGAATCTTAAATGGACCAATATACCTGGCGCCAAGCTTGCCCTTCTTCCTAAACCTCATCACACCCTTCATGGGTGAAACTCGAAGGAAAACACAATCACCTACACCAAATCTTAAGGCACGAAGTCTACGATCAGCATAACACTTTTGCCTACTCTGAGCTGATCTAAGCTGTCCTGAATGACCCGAACTCTATCCAACAACTCACAAAGTAAGTTCGTACCTCGAGGTATCACCTTTGAAACATCAAACCAACCTACTGGAGAGCAATAATGCATACCATAAAATGCCTTAAAAGGGGCCATATCAATACTGGAATAGTAGCTATTATTATATGCAAACTCTACTAAAGCCAAATATTGTTCCCACTGGACACCAAAATCCATCGCGCATGCACGAAGCATATTCTCCAAAACCTGGATAGTCCACTCTGACTGGCCATTAGTCTGAGGGTAAAATGCTGTGCTAAGATCAACCCAATTACCCAACTCATCCTGAAAAGTCTTCCAAAAGTAAGATGTGAACACAAAACCTATATCTAAAATAATGGACATCGACGCACCATGCAGATGCATAATATCACGAATGAAGATATAGGCTAACCTCTCAGCACTGAATGAGACCAGAATTGAAATAAAATGAGTTGTCTTAGTCAATAGATCCACGATGGCCCAAACACTATCAGAACAATAAGATGTAAGAGGAAAATCAGTCACAAAGTCCATAGTGATTCGCTCCCACTTCCACATGGGAATGGGTAACCTCTGGAGTAATCCACCAGGTCTCATATGCTCAAACTTCACCTGCTGGTAATAAAGGCAACAAGCTATAAAATCTATTATATCTCTCCTCATACCACCCCACCAATAGTGCTATCTTAAATCACGATACATCTTAGTCATACCTAGATGGATAAAATATCTGGAACAGTGGGCCTCCTCCAATATCAACGTAATCCAATCACCACTCTCAGCACACAAACTCCGCCCCCAATCCTCGAAACTCTATATGATTCAAGTGAGGCTTCCTTAGCCTCCCCACTCAACATCTTATTGTGAATCAACCTCAATCTAATATCGTCAAACTGATGAGCTTGAATCTGCTCCATCAAAGAAGATCTAGCCTCCACAAATGCCAAAACACGCCCAGTGTCAAAATATCAAGCCTAACCATCTGGTTAGCTAAAAACTAAATCTTTAAGGCCAAAAGACTGTCCTGGGTCAAAAGATGCCCCAAGCTACCCATGCTAGTCGACTTTCAGGTCAAGGCATCTGCAACCACATTAATCTTACCCGAATGATAGAGAATAGTCAAGTCATAATACTTAAGCATCTCAAGCCAACGACGCTGCATCATATTAAGATCTTCTTGGGTAAAGAAGTACTGAAGGTTATGATGATATGAGAAGATCTCACAACGGACTCCATACAAGTAGTGCCTCCACAACTGTAAAGCAACAATAATTGTGCATAACTATAAATCATGGGTAGGATAATTTCTCTCATGAGGCTTCAACTAACGAGACACATACGCAATTACCTTGCCCTTCTATATCAACAAAACACCTAACCCAATACCTGAAGCATCATAAAAGACGGTAACGCCCACACCCTTCTTGGGTAAAGCTAATATAGGAGCTGAATTCAACAAATCTTTGAGCTTTTGATTACCTCACAAATATCGTACCACTGAAAAGAAATCTTCTTCTGAGTCAACTTGGTCGACAGAGTTGCAATGGAAGAAAAACCCTTAACAAAACACCAATAATAACTTGCTAAGCCAATAAAACTCCGAATCTTGGTGGGCAAAGTAGGTCTAGCCCAATCACAAACTGCTGCAACCTTGGCTGGATCAACCATAATAACTTCCTTAGTCACCACATGACCTAAGAAAGAAACAGACTCTAACCAAAACTCGCACTTAGAGAACTTAGCATACAACTTCGCATCTTTCAATCTATGAAGCGTAATTCACAAATGCTCCTCATGCTCAACCTCTCTCTTGGAATAAACTAAGATATCATCTATAAATACAATAACAAAGGAGTCAATATACGGTTAAAACACTCTGTTCATCAACTTCATGAACGCAATAGGGGCATTGGTCAACCCAAAGGACATGACCAAGAACTCATAATGACTATATCGAGTTTGAAAAGCTATTTTTGGAATATCCGAAGGTCTAATCCTCAACTGGTGATAATCGAAACTCAAATCAATCTTCAAAAACACCACAGCACCCTGAAGTTGATCAAATAAATCATCGATGCAAGGAAGAGGATACTTATTCTTAACCATCACCTTATTCAACTGTCGATAATCAATATACATCCGCATAGACCCATTCTTTTTCTTCTCAAACAAGACAAGTGCACCCTAAGGTGAAATACTAGGTCAGATAAATCCTTTATCCAACAACTCCTACAATTGATCCTTCAGTTCCTTCAACTCTGCTGGGGCCATCCTATAAGAAGAAATGGAAATGGGCTTGGTGTTCGGCTCAACATCAATACTAAAATCAATATCTCGATCTGTAGGCATACCAGGCAATTTCAAAGGGAATACATCCATAAACTCACGAACAATATGGACAGAATCTAAGAAAGAAGGCAAAACAACACTAGTGTCACGAATATGGGCCAAGTAAGATAAACATCATCTCTCAACCAATTTACGAGCCTGAACATAAGATATGACCCTCTTAGGTCCCGAATGAAGTGTACCCTTCTAAGCTATCCTTGGCACACCCGGTGAAGCTAATGTCACGTCTTAGCTAAACAATCTAAGACAACATGATAAGGAGCTAACCAATCTATGCCTAAAATAACATCAAAACCAACAATATTTAATACAAGAAAATCTACAAAAATCTCACGCCCGATAAAAGTCACAACACAAGATTGGTACACCCAATCCACTACTAAAGAATTACCTACCGAGGTAGATACACAAATAGGTATGGCAAGAGGCTCACTAACAGAATCAAAACCCAAAGCAAAATACACAGACACATAGCAGAAAGTTGATTTGGGATCAAATAATATAGATACAGGTCTGAAACAAACGAGGAAGATACCTGTAATCATAACATCAGAAGCCTCTGTCTTAGGTCTGGCTGGTATAGCATAACACTATCTATGACTACTAATTGGATGAGTAGCCCCACACCACCAACACGGGCTCTACCATCCCTACCTCTTGCACCTTTGGTAGAACCTCTACCTCTCACAGCTAAAATAGGAGTAGCTCTAAACACACGACAAGAATAGTCTTTGGCTACATGGCCAATCTCATCACACATATAGCAACCTCTATGACCAGTCTCAACAAGATAAAGTACAACTGAGCTTGAACGACCACTCTAAACTGCTGAACTAGAAGATCCACCACCTGAACTCTATAAAGTCATCTACAATGGCCTACCATGGTATCCACAAGAACCTCTAAAATCCCTGCCTCGAGAGGTCAGACTCTTGAACTTACTAAAATGGCGCACCCATTTGGCGCCTTTCTGAGATGCACTAATAATACCCTCTATCATCTTAGAGTGATCCACAATACTCTAAAGAAGAGTTCCAAGCACAATCATCTGAGATGTAGCCAACTGAAGGCAGACAAATAAATAATTCACAAACTTTCAAATCGTCTTAAACTCGGTGGAAATAATATCTTAGAAATATCTAGACTCGGTATGGAAGCGTGCCTCACACTCAGAAACTATCATGGAGCCTTGCTCCAAATAATCAAACTTGTCCCACATATGATCTCTCAAACTGAAAGGCACAAATCTCTCAAGAAAGGCATAAACAAACTAATCCCATGAAAACTTAGGAGCATCAACAACCCAATACCCGACAAATGATATCCACTAATTTCTCACAATATTTCTCAATTGATATGTAGTATAAGCCACACCATCCACGCAGAAAGAGTGAAATACAACTCAGAACACTAGATATGAAAGAATTAGCACAATAAAAAATAAAATGAGGGAGGTTTCCTAAAGATATCCTATAGCCTCTCAAAGATAGATACAGACGTGTACTTATCGATCTGTGAGACTCTATTAGACATTCCGTTCTTACACCATTGATACCAATGAAACCTGGCTGCTCTGATACCAATTTGTTACGATCCAAAAATGAGGATCATGATGGCACTTGTCGCGACGTACCTTGATAAGTAAGTCTATCACCCAAACTGATATAAAAAGAGGAAAACGTAGAAATATCTTAAGGTAAGGCTTCTAGAATGAAGCCAAACCATATGAGTAATCATAAAAATGCGGAAAGAACTTATCCAAAATGCCAATCATGCCCAAAACCAGGTGTCAATAGTTTAAGAATTACTCATACAATCCAAGAGTCAAATACATCAGAAAAATAACCACAAAGGAATAATAACTGTCTCTGAATACTAATAAAGACATAACTACTATAGAAAGATCGAGGTGAACTTTGGATGCATGAATGTCCAACCCCTACCTTGGAAGCTCCAACAATCGCCCGAGTCAATCAAACTGAGGCGCACTCGAGTTAGGACCTACACCGAAAGGGGGCAGTAGGCATGAGTACGGTTCACTTGTACTCAGTAGGTATCATAGGCCGATCAAGCAATGTAGTAAATAAAGAATACAAAATATACACTAAGGGCATGTCACCTGCAATCTGAAAATATCTCACAATGGTAGCCTACACTGCTTGCACTAACAGTTCTAATATATCTCACATATATTATAACATCACACCAAGATAGAACAAAAGTACGTATTATCATATATAAGAAAAACAAGGGGAATTATGCATATACAATATCATCAAATACAAGTAAAAGAAGATACGACAAATGCATAGATGACAAGTCAATATGCCAATACAACATAAAATAACACAATAAAGTAAGTGCAATGTATATGACGATGATGATGATGCACAAGGTCATCGCACAACCTCCGGGATCGTCGCACAATCCCCGTATACACCTACGAAGCTAAAGCTTCTCGACGTAGGACTCATGGGGGGTTCATCAACCTGTATACAATCCACATATATCATATCTTCTTTCCGGCACATCCCTCGAAAAGGTGTTATCAGGTGTTGCCAGTGTTTCTCAAATGTTACCACGGTGATACCAATATTTTATGAATGAGTATAATATGAAGATGTAATGCTCATAACCAATCACAATGAGTATTTCCACAACCAACCACATGATATATTTCCACAACCAACCACAATGATACATTTCCACAACAACATGAGCCAATATCCACTCATTATTTTCTTTTCATCGATGAATTTCCACATGTCTCATATGTCAATAAAGTATGAATATAATCACAATACACCAATGGTACCACATTAAGCATTTTAACAACAAAATACAATTATTCACATGTATTCAAGGCTATCAATACCACATAGGACCCCACACGGTCACAACACATAAATAGCCATTTTTCATGATAAGTTTCCACTTTTAACATGCATTTTGTATCATCATTTACTACCCAGCCCAATCTGAAAGAGTTAAGTAATAACCTACCTCAAAAGCTAAAATTGGTTGTTACACTTTGAACTCACGACCTTACTTTTCACTAACAAACCCAAACTCCACTAAAAACATCAAATATGAAATCTACGCGTTAAAACAAAACCAACAACACCTATATTGACTACTTTTGATTTGAGATCAAAACTGACGCCTGAAATAGATTTCCGAAAAAGAAGGGCAAAATCAAAACTTTACTTCAAAAATATATTTCTTATATTTTAGTAACCTACATCTGAAAACCCAAGTTAAATTGAGTCAAAAACGAGGTTCAAATCAAAGAAAATCTATTTTTAAGCTTTACCGGGTAAAATCTTGGAAATCCGAGTTAAAATCAAGAATCGGAGTTGTTTTGAAGGTTAAATTGATGAAAAACTAGTAATTATAAGATAAAAACATTATTCAAGTGAAAGGAGTGAAATTGAAGTTTAAAATCAAGCCCTAAAATTTTTGGGGTTTTGAGAAATTAATCAAGAAATTACTAAGAAAAGGATGAATTTCTACCTTAAATCCGTAATAAAATCAAGAAATAGATGTTAATCTAGCTTCCCAAGCTCCCACAAACTTTACTTTTAAGCTTTCACACTATTTTAGGGTTTAACTCTCAAGAGGCAAAATGAAAATGTACAAAATGGGTCAAAAATAGATGGAAAAAAACTGTTATATTGCAGGTTTTTCACTTAAGTCGAAATGGATTTTGACAGAGTGCTCAGGATTCGTTCGGAGTCTGATATACACAAACGAACTATGCAACCATGCTAAATTTGAAGTTTCGAACGCGATGACGATATCATATTTTAAAAAAAATATCGTTTTCACAAAATTGACCTTCGAAATCTGAAATCATAATTTTCCAAACCGGGGATTCGAAATGAGATTTAAAAGTCGTAAAATCATATCAAATATGCTAACACTCTAAAATCAATATTTCAAATCTGCTGGACAAGTCAGATTTTTCATCCGGGGTCATTTCGATCAAATGTGGATCCCACATCCATATTTCTAATTTTTCAACTTTCCGATCAATAAGTCAAAATGAGCTCGGGTGCACGGGGACCCGAACCAAAGGTCTATCTAGACTAAAATTGATATTCTGAAGCTATTGGCATAGTTCGTTCGTCCATCCGTCCCAAGGATCAAAAGATATCTACATAAGTCCAAAATAAGGCTCTCGAAGCCATCAAAAACCACAATATTGCATAAATGATACCAAAATGCATCGAAACTCATGCCAATTACTCCCACACCCCAGAAATACCATAATGCAACTACGGTGAGGGGTAAAATGGTCAAATCACATAAAATCATAAATTTTACATATTTCATCAAATTTTTAGGTCGTTACAACTCCCAACTGAATGACACTGATTTCTAGACTGAACTAAGCTTAACTGAGCAAAACAACTGATCATGATGACAAACTGAATGACACTGCTCATGGTTTATCTAAAATCAGTCTAAAAATACTGAAATTATGTAAACAACTAAGTATCCGGTGTTCATAACCCTCTAACACTGAATGGAAATATCAATTAGGACGTATTAAGCTTTTAAAAAATACATAATAGGGGATCACTGCTCAAAATCTAACACTTAGGCATTTCATCAAATGCATGGAAGTCATGAACTTACGCATGAGAATGGGTAAAGCATGCGACTAAAACATAGTTACAATACTAAAATCGTGATTTAGGAATTTAACATGAAAAATTCATCATTCAAAACGTATAAGGGCTCATTCCCTCGAAAATCGCATGTAACATAACTTATGATTAAAAGAAATAACAACTTCACGGAGATAATTCATCATAAACATGTAAAATTAATAATTTAAAACATAAAATGGGATTCTTGGACTCCATGGGTGAAAAGGGCCCATGGATGAACATCACACATACCTTAAACCCTTAAGCTTGAAAGAGAAACACAATATTTATGTTTTTCTTGAAGGTTCTTGGATTAGGAAACCTAAATTCTTGGTTTTCTTGGAGAGAAAGGAATGAAATTGATAAACTTGGGGAAGAAAGTAGGGTTTTTTTGAGGGGGGAATTGGGGAAGATGGTCATATAATACCCTAATTAAAGCTTTAATTTGTGTTTTTACGAATTAGGTTGATGGAAAAAGACATAATTGTCCCTCATGAGGTTAAATTCGTAACTATAACACGGATTGGGAGGCCACCGCGATGCGACAAAGGGATCATCGCTATAACTACCGCGATGCACCACTATCGCGGTGAGGTTTTGGAATCGAAATCCAAACGTGCTCGAAACCTCATCCAAAAAATTTAAAACTTCCTCGAGACAAGCTCCTTACACCCCTGAACATGAATTAACTCAAAATCAGCATCTCGGGGTCGGGAAGACCCATTTAAAAATCCTTGAAGTTAAGAGGCCAAAAAAATGACTAAGTCCCCAATACTTAGTTAAATTTTTAGGATTTAAGCCTCTTATGCATGCACTATGAGCTGAATTGAACTAAGAAAAGTACGGGGTATTACATTTAATAATTTGTTGTGACTCTTTAAGCATGGTAAGAAAAAGAGGGGCATGATCTGGTCCAGTTCTAGCCAAGTGCTCCACTTTCAATAAGTAAACCGGTTCTGCAATACTGAATTAGAAAAAAATCTGTCTAGCCTTTCAAAAATACAGTCACTTTCTGCTCTACCATTCCACTAAGTGAATGGGCTACTTCTGAATGATATTTCATCAAGTTCACATGAATTGACACAAAAGGCAAAATCCTCTACCTCTTGTATGGTAACTGAAAGACTTTCTATTTTATCCCCTTCATTCAACAATGCATTAAAATCTCCTCTTATCGGCCATAGAAGATTGACATTGGCCAGATTGTATATGTTATTCCATAATGGAATTCTCTCAGCTTCTGAATACTTAGCATATACCATAGAAATCAACATGTGCTTTCGATCCTCAGGTATAAGAATTTTAATAGAAATGTGCTGATTAGTGTCACTGATTATTTCTATTCCAACATCATTTCACAAAAAAAACCAAAATCTTTCCAAAGATATTTGCTTTAGCACTATGGATATTCAACTTTCTTTTGTATCTTTCAATCTGCCCAGCTTGTTGAAAAGGCTCCATAAGAGCTATTAAGAAAAATTTTTGATGCCTATTAAGTATTTGGTGTCTAGTAAAGACTTGTTGAGTGTAAACAGACCTTATGTTCTAAAAAAGTGCTTTCATCATTTATTGGCTTTAGCTGTCACCGCACTTCTCTTTGGTATTACCCTTTTGGGTAATTGTTCTGTGATTTGTTTTTCCCCTTTTTGGATCTTTTTTTTACATCTTTTGGAGAAATTCTTGCTTGTTTACTTATAGATTCCACCTCATTATCAAATTCATCTTCTACATCTATTTTAGCATGAATATCTGTATCACTTGAATTTGCTGAAATATTATCAGTCTGATGGGTGATTATGTCATGCAGGACTTTTATAGGACTCTTTCTCACTGTAACTGTCTCAATATACTTCATTCTAACTGTAATACACTGTGATCAGCAGCACCAGTTTTTTCTTTTCTAGTAATTCCTCTAATTGGCTATCAATTGGATATTGCACCTCCTTATCTGCCTCTAGAACTGCTAGGGGATAGCATTTATTGTGATATTGCAGATTAATGCATTAACTTGTTGTTCAGTTGTTGGTACCTTCTCCTGATAACAGAGATCCTCCTCTTCAGCCATGTCACCCCCACCTATTAATTATGTCGTACAATTCCCTCCTTTATGCACAACTTCTAAGCCTATTAATAATTTTGCCATACAATTCCCTCCTCTAAGAACAACTTCTAAACCTATTAATAACCCTCATGTATCATTTGCTGAAAAATTTTCTACCATTATCAATCCCAATACTCAATCGAAAAGTCAGAAGATTAAGCAAGATGTAGCCCTTATTCCAGTTAAAAAGGTGGATTTTAAGGACGGTGTCTCTATGGTTAAATGGACTGAACAAAAAGTGAATTGAATGAATATCATTGAGAATCTCCATTATGGTATTGTGGGTAAATTTTCATATGGTTGGCCTGAGCTAACAAAATTAAGAGAGCAAATTCCACTACAATATGGAGTTAAAGGAAACTGTAAAATTGGTTTCCTACGTAATAGGCATGTATTAATTAGACTGGAGGTACTAGAGGATTTCATTAACATTTTTTCTAAGAGTGTTTATTACATTAATGCAAAAGACGAGTATTTGTATCAAATGCATCCACTGATATATGATTCAAACTTCAAACCGAAGGAAGAAAATACGCAAGTAATTGCCTGGATATCATTTTCAGATCTTTTGCCAACCTTTTTTTGTCAAGGAGTCTTTATTCTCTCTGGCTTCTGTTGTTGGTAAGCCCCTGCATTTAGATGTAGCAACTATAAATAAAACACATCCAAATTGTGCTAGAGTGAAAGTACAATTAGATCTTTTGGTTGAAAGACATCAATTTATGATGATGGAATAGAAAATGAAGTTACCAAAGAAGTGCAGAGCATAAAAGTAAAGATTAATTATGATATGATTCCCACCTATTGTAAGAAGTGCAAACTACAGGGACATGAAGAGTTTAGGAAGGATATTGCAATAGAAGAAGTGGGAGAAAGTCAAGACCTAGGTAATCAACAGGGGGGAAAACTTGCTAATAATCAGAATAGGTGGAAAACTGGAAGAGGTATTAGAAGGTGGCACCCAACAAATAGAAGATTTATTAAAAACAAAGATGATGAATATGTACTGAATGACAATACAGAGAAGACTTTAGAGCCAAAAGAGGGCATCTCCACAGTAAATCCTTTTGATGCGCTGAATGATGAATCACAAGAGGAAGTGAAGAAGAGCATAGAGAATGAAGGTGATAAAGAGAAGCAACTGACCACAAGAGAATGGGTGCAAAAGACTTTTAAATCAGTTATAAATAAGGTGGAAACACCTAAACAAAATAGGGAAGGACATTCACCAAAAAAAACAAAGCAGCAACAAAGGATCCAATCTGAAGAACTCAGCAGAAAGCAACGCCAAATGGGGCGACTTTACCTTTTACAGAATTGATGAAGAAGGGGTTATTGATTATCGAACCTATTCGATTGTCAATAAAAGATAATGGACAATTTAATATGTATCAAACTGTAGGTATTTCATTAATACAATTGCTTCATCAATTAAAGTAAGTAGACATATATTTCTTGGATCCAAAAAGAAGTCCACATATTTTAAAGAGTGTTGCTCTCTTAAGGCATTGAAGAATCGAGCTTAAAAGTAAGGGTGTTCATGATTTGGTTTTTAACCAAATCGAACCGCGATTCAAATCAAATCGATTAAAAAAATCGATATTTGGTTAGGTTTGATTTGGTTTGATTTTGAATTTTAAAAAACCAATAATAATTTGATTTGGTTTGGTTTTACTCTAAAATAACCAACAAAATAATCAAACCGAACCGATATATCTATATATATATATATATATTAATTATTTACATATTATTCATAAATACAGTATAAATATTTGTTACATTTTATATTTTAGTCATAATTTAACTTTAGGGAAAAGGACACTCTATAGCACTTTTTAAAATGAATAGCCCAAGTTTGAAAACTTTCTAAAAAGTGGCCAATCATACTATTCCTGCTTTATAGTCATTTCCTAGTTTAGCCATTTTGGCCTACGTAGTCCATTACAATTCATATACAATATTGATACAGTATTCAGCTTGGGCAATTCGGCCCTTTTAAAAATATTTTATTTTATTTTTTGCTATAAATTTTTTAACTGATCAAATATTCTATTTTTTTAATTGTTTAGAAATAATAATTAAATTATATAAAAATAATATACTTTTTAAATAGAATATGTATCTATATAAGATATATGTATAGAAATTATATAGTTCTATCAAATATGTATATGTATAAAATCTATATAAAAATATATATAAAAAGTGTATGAAAATTATATAATTTTTGTATACAACATGTAAAAAAAATATACAGTTATTGTACAAATTGTATATCAAAATTGTATAATTTTTGTACAGAATATTTATATGTATAAGATATGTATAGAAACTGTATAGAAGGTTTGTAGAAACGGTATAGAAAAAGCCAGTAAATTGAAATGGCTAGAAAGTGGAATTTAAATTCCATAGTCATTTTCATGAAAATAGTTTAATTTGAAATGCCGTTTCTGTCCTTCCCCTTTAACTTTAGTCGTAACATATTAAGTAGCCGTTTAACCATAAAAACTATTTTTTTCGGACTTGGAGTTGGAGTTGAAGATGAAGTTGGAGTTGGAGTTGTGTTTGGCCATGTCTTTTTGAATTTTTTTTTTTTTAGACTTTTGAAAAGTCTTTTTAAAATATGATTTCATGCTCTCAACTTTTAAAAATTATCAAAATCACTCAACTACTAATTTACCTACTAACATACAACCAAATGTTGAGAAAATAATTTATATGTCTTCAATTGATAAAATAATTAACAACAAACTAATTATTATGATTGTTATTCTTCTAAAATTTGAATTAAAATATCACAAGCACGAGCTAAATAAGTTTATCTAACTATAATCGATTGAATAGAGAAAATATATTTTGATAAATATGATTGATGGATATAAATATATTTTATATATTCTTAAATTTGTTGATGAAAATTCTTAATTACTTTCACTTGAATTAATTATTTTATTGAATTTGGTCTTTTTAAAAACTTTACGGATGAATTATTTTTGAATAGATTAGTGCTAATTTTTGCTTTTTCTTTATTGATGATATTGATTTTCCTTGAATATTTTTTCTTTTTTTGGTAAAGAGAACAAACTTTTGTTAAGTTAATTAACACACTCGTCTCTATTCAAAATCTATAAAACCAAAATAAAGTAATCGCCAATATGGAACGTTACGTTATGTTTGATATGCGACTTTATTGATCACTTTTTAATAATTTATTAAAATCATCATAACCATTATATGACATATACAAAAAATTAGAATGGCAAGAAAAAATATTAAATTTCTCATTTTTAAATAACATAATGTACTAGGCCTTATATTTCTATAATATAGTTCATTCAAAACAAAAGTTGATATATTTTCGTCATAGATTGCCATTTATTATTTTTTACTTCACATTAGTAAATTTTGGTTAAAATAAAAAAAAGAGATTAGAATATCTGTAACAATTAAAAATGATGTTGTACCATAGAAAATAAATAATAATTTTTTTCATGGTGGTTGGTTATAGTTATAAGAGGGGTTTGTGTAAAAATTTAAAAATTGAGGTTATATGTAATAATAATGAAAGTTGAAAATGGAAGTGGAAAATTGTGAAAACAACAAAAAGTTGTTTTCACTTTTTGGAATCTAACTCCGGAATAATTTTTTGAATTTTCATGGCCAAACACCACAGTTTTCGAAAAAGTGACAAAAAATATCAAAGAAAAGAGAAATTTTTTTATGGCCAAACGGGTCCTAAGTCTTGTCTTCATCCAGTTGATAGTACCTTATGAAATTCTAAACGAATTTCGCACTTTGAATAACAGATGATACTAATTGTGAAAATAATGTCTTGTTGTATATTGAAATTTATAGCTGAGATTTATTTGACTATAGACAATCACTAATTTTAACTTTTTTTTTTAACCTTGTTGAGCAAGAAGTTTATGTATTCACCTTTTGGGGGGTTTATCATATCATTCTGTTAAATGTAGTTTTAAAATATTTTTTTGGAAGCGTTCATATGGTGTTGTTCATAGCTTTGCCTAAGTATAACACTTAGTTGACATCATAATTTTAAGGTTAAGATACAACACTCGGTTAATATCTCATATGTTAGATTGAATTTGTTTTTTAAAATTTTCAACTTTTATCATTAGCTAAAGTTATAAACCGAAAAAATCGAACCAAACCGAACTAAACCGACAAGAACCAAACCGACGGTTATTTTTTTGTTTGGTTTAATTTGGTTTTAGAAATTTAAAAACCGACTAAGTTGGTTTGATTATGGTTTTGACTAATAACCGACCCATGAACACCCCTACTTAAAAGTGTTAAAAATTAAATTGTCTAATGTTAATCACAAGACTATTTTAGTATTTAATCTATTGATGATACGTAAAGTTGGAGTCAAAATTTAGATTTTATGAATTTTAAATTTTAATATATAAATATCAATAATTTAATTTTCAAATATATGTAGTAAATTTTTACATCTTTTATTTAGATCTTGAACCAGTATGTTGACTTCTAACTCCGCTCCTATCGAGAGAAATTAGAAAATACTAACAAAATCCTTTTTGGATGGCAAATGATGGAACATATTGAAGTGCAAGTACTCATACATATCTTCCTTTATACAAACTTAATTATAGAATAACCAAAAAAAAAAAAAACAAATAAAAAGTGGCTGGTAATTATTGGTCAAAATATATTAAAATTAATCAACCAACTTTTTTCAGGAAGAAGACATGCACAAAACCCTCAATATTATGCTTCCTTCCCATTAATCATATTTAATTAACAAATCAATCACATTATGAAGTTGACTTAATCTTTTGGGATAATGTCATTTTGGTCCTATAGTTATTTATATACTACACATCGAAGGCCGTGTCAGTACGGGCCCAATATATGTTACTTTTTAATCTTAATTTATGTGTCACAAATAAAATTTAGATAATCATATTTTTAACATATTTTAGATATTTTAAGTTGCTAATTATCGTAATTTATAATACTTTTATGTAATTTTCAAATAATATATGTTACGCTCCTTGTTCAAACTTTTGTGACATTGATAGTCAATTATATTTTTAAAATAATTTAAATTTTTATTAAGATTTATAATACCTCTTTTCTATCTCAATCTAAATGACACTAATATAATTTTGAGAGTTAACCAAATATTTTCTATATTTAAATTTTTTTAAGTTGTTAATATTTGTGATTTATAGTACGATTTTAATTATATTTTTTTTGAAATATATAACAAATTAATTTCTTAAAGATATTTTAAGTTGTTAACTCTATATTATATTTTTTATTATTCCAATTTAAGTGTCGCTGATATAATTTCGACAGTCAATCAAATATATTATAATTTTAAAAAATTTTAAGTTGTTTATGTTTGTGATATATATCTTTTTACGTATTTCTTTGAATAAATAAAAAATTATTTCTTTTTAGATATTTTAAGCTATTAAATATTGTAATTTATAATATTTTTTGTGTAATTTTTCAGATAATATATGTACTTTAGATATTTTAAGTTGTTAACTATTGTAATTTATAATACCTTTTAGGTAATTTTTAAATAATATATGTTACTCTGCTTGTCTAAAATTTTAGGGCACTGATTGTCAATTATATATTTTAAAATAATTTAAATTTTAGTTATTCTGATTTATGATTTTTTTCCTATTCCAGTTTAAATGGCACAATTTTTAGATGATCATAATAATTAATTGGGGGTAATATAGTAAACTCACGATTGAAGCACCGAAACAGATATGTCTTAAATAACTTATAATAACTAATTAGAAACGATATAATAAAATTACTATAAAAATTACTTGTGAAAAAAAATTATGTAGGCCTCATATAAGACGCGTCAAGTTAATTTAACATTAAATATTATTAATTTTTTAATACTTAAATGACTTCATAATAATTTTTTAATGATTAGATGACTTACAATAATTATTAGGAGCAATACAGTAAAATTACGGTTGAAGCAACTGAAGCAGACATCAAACTAATTTAAAACATCAAGAATTAATTTATCATTTTATGTTTATTTCACGTTTTTAAAAATAAATATTATCAATTTTTAAATACTTAGATAACTTATAATAATTAATTATAGGTGATATAGTGAAATTACTGTTGAAGGAGTTGAAACAACTATGTCATAAATGTTTTATATATATACATATAATTTTTAGATATATATAATAAACTGAAAAGAGTTAGATAAGTAAAATTAAATTACCAATAATATTATTATAAATGTATTTACATTATAGTGAATGTCTATCAAGAATGTTGATAAGATCTATCAAGATCTAGTTGATATCTATTAAGATTTGAAGTATCTGTCTTTTAAGAGTAAATTTTCCCTATAAATAGGGGGGTTTTATTCATTGTTAATCATCCTTAACAATCCTCAAGAATCCCTCAAGAGAAATAAGAATCACTATTTACTCTCTCTCTGTTTTTCATCTTTATTATTTCCTAACACGTTATCAGCACGAGACTCTGCCAAACAAGCTAATTTCAAGGTTAGTAATTTCTTATGTTATTTGTCTTTTGCTACTAATGATATAAACGTTATTGGATTTAAGAAAAAAATAATTGATTTGGAACCACTTATGCTTTAAATTTGTTCATGAAGAATAATATTGTTAGAAGATTTGATGATGAATTTGAGTCTCATCTCATTAAGAGTGTAAGACATTGGATTAAAAGTGTCAATGCACCACGATGATAATAAATTGGGTTTAAATCCCATCGATTTATGTCTAAGACGTTGAGTTTGAATCTCAACACACCATATTGATGATATAATGATGGCTAAGGTAAAATAATGTGTTTTCGATGAAAAGTCATGAAACATGTCTCATTGAATATGCCCCATTCCTTGAATTGAATATGGGAGCAATAAACCATATGTATGCCTCAATTTTTTTTGTAGTAGCTATCATAATTTGATACGCTTAAGTCACAATTATATTTCATTCCTGGAGAATGGGAAGCTTATTAATGCAAACATGCACTTGATTGTGATGATGTCACAACTCACCTTCGAAAGAGGTTTAACAATTGAGAAGAGTTATTTTGAAATCTACTTCTAAAGTAGTAAATCTAAAGTTTATTCATGTGATAATAAATTTGAAATTTACTAAAGTAAAAGGTATATGTCATGGTAAACTTGGAGTTTGCTAGAATAAAAGTTCATAAATTGACATGAACGATTGCGCCATCCCAAAGATGTGCATAGTTTGTATTAAACATATATTGAAGAATTAGAAAATTGTTCATGAACTTTTAATGTTGCTTGTTCTCATGATAAGTTGGTTGGACTAACTAATATTGAGATTTGGTCCCTTGAAATCTGAAAAATATAACAGGTGAATATGGGTCCGTTCACCTGTCATGTGATCTATTAAGATACATCGATATAAGATGATCACTTGTACGTTTATTGTTAATTTGCAGTTTGACATTCATAAAGTTGTTTGCTCAATAAAATCGAGCTAAGAGCATAACTTTCAGATTATGTAATCAAGTTAATTCATCTTGATGATAATGGTTTAGCATTGAATGCCTTCGATAAATAGCAAAGTCATTGCTAATGAGAACAAAGCTTCATATGTTGGTATGAAATATGATATGTTGCATACAATAGCACTTGTATGCATTAGACCAATAAATTACAATTATTTCTTCTCTCTCAATTGGTTCAAGGTCAGAAACCAACTATTTCATCTAATAGTTTTGATATGCGGTATACGATTAATAAATATATCATGATGCACAAAGATGAATTTCTCAAAGAAGATGGAGGATGTATGTTGGTTTTTCTAACATAAGGGGGAGATTATAAGCAGCTATGAAATATTTTAGGAATTATCATCAGATCTTCATTCAAAAGATAATTCAAGTCAAATGCCGAAAGTATCTCATATTTAAGTTGTAAGTGCTCTTATTTTGTGTTCCTAAAGGACAAAGTCTATGCATGCGTAAAGCATGACGGACCAGTCGGTTTCAAATGAAATAAAACTTGAAAAGGATAAGGAGCAAATAATCATAATAAGAAGGCATGTACTCTTAAAGAGCCTACGACATAACACTTCATAAAACCTTACCTAAAAATAATGAAGTGATGAGATCTCAAAATGTTATGTCACATTGTGAACCGATACGAAATGATATATCATCAATATCTTTGATACAATATTGGCGCAATATTGTGAAAGATTACGAGGATCTGAATTCTACGTTTACTTAAGCATGATGATGTAGAAACGTTCATCAAGTGACATGAAATGATTCATCTTGGTAATCATAAAACTTATTCGATTCGCAATCCAAACACTTGACGATGTCACACGTGACATGCTGAATATTGTCACTTGACAAAATTTATATGAAACTTATTAAAGATTCAAAATGTTTGAAGTATATAAAAGTTTCTGGGAAACTTAGCTACAATCCTTATATTGCATAAATTTATAACTTGAAAATCATTGGAACTCTTGGAGAGTTTTGAAAGAAATAGATTATTTGCTGACGTGAGAAATATACCGAATTAAATTGGTTATGAAGTACCATATCTTAGTACAATTGATGTACTAATGTATCCTGAAAATACTACAAGGCCTGATATAACCTTTTCAGTCAATTTGTTAGCAAGGTATATTTCTGCTCCTACTAGGAGACATCGAAATGGATATTTTATTCTAAAGCTTGCAGTTTCGATCTTGTTGGTTATGCTGATGCTAGGTAGTTATCTAGCCAGTATAAAGTTCGGTCTCAAATAAGCTATGTGTTCATATGTGGAGGTACTGTCATATCTTGGATATATAAAGTAGTCTATCATAGCTACTTTATCGAATCATACTGAGATAAGAGCTACTCATGAAGTAAGCCGAGAGTGTGTGTGGTTGAGGTTCATGATAAATTTCATTCGAAAAAAATATTATTTGAAATGTGATAAAGTATCCACAATTTTATATGAAGATAATGCAGAATGCATAGCACAACTCAAGGGAGGATTCATGAAATGAGAAAGAATGAAGCACATTTCATTAAAACTTTTCTATACACATGAGCTACAAAAGAATGGTAATATTAACGTGCAGCAGATTCATTTGAGTGACAATATGACCGATTTATTCACCAAGTCTGTTTCAGCTGCAACTATCAAGAAGATGATGCACAAGATTGGGATGCAAAGCCTCAAGGATGTTCTCATTCGAGAAGTTAATACGCGTTGTACTCTTTTTTCGTTACGAGGTTTTGTCCTACTGAGTTTTCCTTGTTAAGTTTTTATTGAGGCAACCTATATGCATATTGTCAGAGATGTATACTCTTTTTCCTTCACTAGATTTTTTTCACTGGATTTTTTCTAGTAAGGTTTTAACGAGACACATTATCTATCAATTAGACATTCAAGGGGGATCGTTATAAATGTATTTACATTATAGTGAATGTCTATCAAGAATATTGATAAGATATATCCAGATTTAGTTGATATCTATTAGGATTTAAAGTATCTGTCTTTTAGGAGTAAATTTTCCCTATAAAGAGAGGAATTTTATTCATTGTACATCATCCTTAACAATCTTCAAGAATTCCTCAAGAGAAATAAGAATCACTATCTATTCTCTCTACTCTTCTTTATTATTAATTATTATTTCATAACAAATATAAAATCTTAAGTGGAACACGATGACACAATAGATGTGTTGAGCTTAAAACCAAAAAAAAAAAAAAAGGAAATGGTACAATAGTTAGTTGAAATGAAGATGTGGGGTCCATTATATATTAAACAAATGAAATGAATATAGAAAATAGGAAGCGAAAAAAGTGGGCCCTACGCGTTTTTAGGTGGATACACAATGTAATAATCAAAAGTAGGTTGGGCTTATTGTTCTATGGGCCGAAGTGTACATACATAGTCAACTATGGGTACAACAACTTGAAGAAGCAATAAATATACAATGTCCAAAATATCCAATAGTTAAGAAATAATACCAACAAACACACGTGTCAACCATTACCTGTGTGCTAGCTCACGCTTCTATATAAGTATAATATAATATAAAATTCTATATAATAACGTCCTATATTAAATTGCAACCAATTAATGAATTAAACTAAGTGTTTCGATCCTTATATTAAAGAAAAATAAAAAACGAGTAGTTTAGTGTATTAAATCTTCCACTATATGTATGATTAGGAGAAAAATAGAGTTAGAAGAAGCTACAATAACAACAACAAACTCAGTATATTTCCACTTAGTGAGGTTTGAGGAGGGTAGAATGTATGCCGTCCATACCACTACTTCTAAAGAAGTAGAGAGGTCGTTTCCGATAGACCCCCGGCTCAAGAAGTTAGAAGAATCTAATATATTCAATTTTGATTTGTATTTTTGTCAGAAACTATTTGCATATTGAATATATTTCTTATATTCAAGAAATATATTATATTTTAATTACTTTTAGAACTATATTACCTTAAAAATGAACTAACAATATAAGTTTAACATAACACATACATAATAAAATAGTGAAAGAGCTAAAAATTCGGATCAACTTGTGAAATTTACAAGTGAAAGGATAAAAATAATTTTTTTTTAAAATTAAATATACTCAATAGCATATAACAAAAACCCAAACAAAAGTTCATTAACAGTTGAGTTTGTTTTTAGATAAGAAAAATCAAATAATGAAAGGAGAAATAAAATATCAGATTGACTCGTCAAAATAAAGTTTATTTGAAGAATTAGGAAGAAGAAAATGATAAAAATAATAATTCTATTCACTAAATCTTTGGATATGTATGGAGTTTAGAAAATAATGAGACTACAAATTCTATTATCAGAGATTATTTTCATGATTTATAATTTTATCAATTAAAGGGTGAAAATCAAAACTTTTCATTGATCAAAAGGGCATAGATCGAAGATCCAAAATTATTGCTAAACATTAATCTTTTAACCCTTTTTTTTTATTAACCAAGTTGACTTAATCAAAGTGGCCTATTTGCTATCTTTATGTAGTGACGTGGCAATATCCTATTGGTAACAATATTCAACTCTTTAGGTAATATTGAAACCCCACTAAATGACAAGATATTCCAAGCATGTACTGACTTTTCTATGTTCCTGAGGGGTAAAGTTGTCCTTCCATAAAAGTATCCATATGTCTGAAAGACGAACCATGTGGAGCACCGAACTACTACACGTGCTAACGATGAAGAAGGGTATTATTCCATACGAGCAAGTCCATGGTACCACCTACTCCTTCCGTCCTATTTTATGTGTCGCCATTTGATCGGGCACGAAGTTTAAGAAAAAAAAAAGATTTAATAAAGTTTATCAAATTATCCTTTATAAAAAAATATTTCTTGTTCAATTTGAATTTGAATACTTAAATAGTTGGTCAACTTGCCAACTTACCAATTTGAAGTAAAGTTTAGCAAACTTAGAAGCTAAATTTGGTGTCTATAAATAGCCATTATTTATACATTTTACTCCCTTCATCTCATTTTATGTGTCATCATTTTCTTTTTAGTCCGTCTAAAAAAGAATGTCATGTTTTCTTATTTGGTAAGTATTTAAAAAATATAATTACACTTTTACCCTTATTGGGCCCACTTAATTAAAAAAAAATATAGTGACACATTTTTTGATAAAAGACAATTTGGTAAATATTATCAAGTCTTCCCTTATTTCTTAAACTTCATGCCAGATCAAACGACGACACATAAAATAGGACGAAAAGAGTATTGAGATATCCAATTAGTTACAAATGTACTACTAAAATTCATTCTCTAAAGTTGTCTCTTTTCTTTAAATTTGATATTGATTTTTTATCTTTATTTCATAAAATATTTTTATTTTTTTAATATTTTATAATTATAATATTGAATTCAATTTGCATACATTTAAACTATTTTTACAAGATATTTGTCCTTTCACCAATGATAAGTATCAGATACTACTATTAACAAAAACAATGACAAAAAAGACAAAATCACTTAGTATTTTGTATAAGAACACTATAGCTAATCGACTTCTTGAACCAAGTCTTAAAAATTAAAATTTCTTTTTTGCATGGATCATTTTTTCTTTTGATAGGTGTTATGTGATTCAAATGTAAATTATGTGAGGTTTCAAAGTAAAATAACATCTGATAGCAATTCTTTTTAGCTTCTTCAATTGAAATAAATATAGTATTATCATGAAATTTCAAATTCTATAGGCCAAATCTAATATATTATTATAAAATTTACTGTTCAATTTAAAATTTCACAAGCTTAAAGCATTTTTATTAGACATGCATAATTTAAAGTTCATCAGCTTAAAGTGTTTTTATTAGATATTTTCGATTTAAAGTTTGAAATTCTTTTTGTGCATATTCTAAACTTTTAAGATAAGTTAATTATTTAAAATATGATATCTCTTTTAAATATACATAATTTAACGTCAATAAACAATAAATCCTTATGTATTTTTGGAGAATATAATCAAATTCATAATTTGCAGGATTATTGAATTTGTTTTATTAGTTTGATCACATGTTAATAAAATAAGAACCACACCGAAATAATCACGATTAATAATCGCATGCTTGTTATAAAATTTGTTTTTGATTTTGGAAAGAATCTTCAAAGAATTTTTATCATTGTAATTCCTCCTTTTTTTTTTTTCTAATTTAAATATATAACTAATTACATATTATTTATTTATTTCTATATTTATATGATTTTGGATTGACTATCTATATGAGTGATTTGGTCCAACTTTTGTCCCGTTTCAATTAAGGATAATGATGATATATATAACTAAAAAAAGGAGACTTATTTAAGATGATTAATTTACCTATACAATAAGTATTTATGATAATTTATTTATATAATGAGTATTTACGAACATACACGGAAACTTTTAAAAATATGAGAGTTAATATGATCATTTTATGATGATGTGTTCAAATATTTAATCAAAATATATCAAAGTATTCGGAATTCATGTTTAAGGTATTGTAGATATATTTAGTTTTTTTCTTTTTTGAAATTTAGAAATAACTTCTTGTAGAAAAATAAAGTAATATTACGTACAATAAATTCTTATAACTAAACACTTTTTAAAATTATTATACATAACAAAAATTTTAATAAATCGAGCTGTCTAACAACCCCAAAATAAGCAAAACCAACAGTAATTAAGTGTCATATTCACACATTAGATCTACCCAAGTATTATAGTGGAAATCTAGCAAACAAAAATACAGGTATTACTACATTATATTACACTATATATAAATTATTATTTTATGTCATTATATTTTGATTGGTGTACACTATAGGCTTGTCATAGTAATACATGTACACAATCTCCACTCTTTTCTGCCATTTCAAAGCCTCTTAAACTATACTTCCTTCTTATTCTCTCCTCTCTCTGTCACATGCCATTAATGTCCCAAAGCTTTTCCTTCTCTTTTTTATACAAAATATACAAATATTTTTTTGCATAATAATAAATAGCCCATCTCATATTTCTTTGTAAAATAAATTATATATTACCCATTGATATATATATATATATAAATATTATACTATAGAGGATATTCATATTGATAATTTATCCCATTGTTAGGTATTGAAATCTTGTTATTTCAGTTTCTCCAGCTCCCATTAAAGGTGAGTTTTTTTTTTTTCTTAAATAATCATTTTCTTGTTCGTATTTAGCTTTTATTTATTTATTTGTTTTTGTTCATTTTTTGAATCTTGAAATATGAGTTATTTTGGGGTTTTTTTTTCAAGAAAGATGTGATATTTTTGTTTATTTTTGGTGGTTTTGTTGTGTTGAATGGCTTTTAGTTATAAAAATTTCAACTTTTTTGGTAAAATCTGTATGTTACTTTATTGTTGTTATGCAAATGGGATTAAGTGGGAGAGCTGAAGGGAATTTAATGATGTGAATAATTTTGTCAAATATAGAATCTTTTTTGCATTTATTAAAGACACCTTGTGTAGTATATTCTGCTATCCGTTGATTTTCTTGGGAAATAAATGGCTGCATATTCATGAATATAGTTTTTGCTTATTAAATGTAACTGGAATATCACTGCTTTGATGTGAGTTACTTGAGCTGAGGGTCTTTTGGAAAGTCTCTCTGCCTCCACGAGGTAAGGATAAGATCTGTGTACACATCATCACTGGGGTATGTTGTTGTTGTTGTTGTAACACAACTGGTATATTCTGCTGAATGTTCAATTTACGGGGAAAATGATCAATCATTTTTTACTTATTACACACAAATGGTTTATTCTGTTTTGTATTGATTTCTGAATAATTGCTGTATATTCAATTTCGTGATCTTTTTACAACATAAGGATGTAGATTAGCTTTATTGTTCTTTGAGTGAGGGTCTATCCGAAACTGGCTCTAGTTAAGGTTTGTGTACACTCTACCCTCCTCAGACCACACTTGTGGGATTACATCAGGTTTGTTGTTGTTGTTGTTCAGGATATAGAGTAGCATTTAGCAGAAACACCTTTATGACTATGTTCTTATTAGAATGTTCTGTCTTTTGGCCTCGTCTTTAAATCAGTTTGTTGTGTTAAAAAAGAGTTACTTGAGCCTAGGGTGTTTTGGAACAGCCTCTCTATGTCCACGAGGTAGGGGTAAGGTCTTCGTACACTATACCCTCCCTGGACACCACCTGCGGAAACACAGGGTATGTTGTTGTTGTTGTGTTAAAAGAGTTTGTTTTTCAAGAAATTGAAGGATATTGTTTGACCAAGCCAATTTGGTTCGAGAAATTAGTGTCTAACTGGTATATTTACAAGAACACAACGAACCTGATTCAGAAAATTGTTTTGCTCTGTCACTCATTGCAGGGAAGCATTTGGATGGCATTATTGTCTTGGAATTGCATACCGAAGTTGGTCAAAGATCCTAATAACTTAGTAGATTCCTATAAGAAACTATTGCAGGCCTGCGTATGAGGCAAATGTTGCTATAGAACGTGCCGGGGAGGCTTGAAGATGGATCACATTAGTTCACTTCTTGCTAAATTTTGTCCTGATTTTCTTATAGGTTCCTCCAAGTTTGAACTTTGGTACTTGTGGTAAGATGCAAATCTCCATTCATTTCTTTTGGGAAAAGAACACCACTTAATATTGGTTCCATGTTAAAAAAAAAAAAAACTTTCTTATTTTGTCTTGAATGTGTGATATGTATTCTTAGTGGAAATAATTTGGAGAATTGAGTGTTTCGAATGAGTTGGTCCTGATGGAACCAAAGGCCTTTTGAATGAGTTGGTCCTAATGGAACCAAGGTATAAGGGTAGGATTAGAAGATACCTTTGTCTCAAGGATGATAGTGTGACTAGGGGCTGGAGTGGTCCCATCGAGATGGGCAAAGAGGTTGCAGTCATGCATAAGCATGGAAAATTGAGCTTTCAAGTGGTGAAGTTTGCCTATCCTTTTTCTTTGGAACCTTTATTTGTTATTAGATAACAAGATTTGGCTCAAGATTGCCCATTTTTGTTAATTCCAGCGTTTCTTTGAATGTGATTACTTAGTAAGTTTCCATACCAAGGCTCAATCCAATTAAGTCCGTAGCGTCTACCAATTTCGATATCCCCCTTTCTTTTTTTGTTTTGAGTTTAGGATCTCTATGTGATGTCATTTCTTTTTCTTTTTGGGTAATTAGGAAGCAGGTTTGAGCTGAATAATGATGTTGGTGTTAGGATCGATTAGCAGTTCACACACACTAAATCTATGGAGAGGATGAAGAAAACTAGAGAGAGTTCTTGAGGAGAAAGAGAGGTAATTTCGTGGTAACACCCGTGGGTAACCTCCACGGCGGACAGGCTATTTATATTAATGACTTGGAGTATGTACAATTACACAGAGAATGAGAATAAAAGGTACAGGTTGAACCGCGTGAACATTAATATATAACAGTACGTCACATATTAATCAGGCTCCACAATCTAACAGTTGGTACTGGTTGTGTTGTCAACTTTGATCTGTCTTGTTAGAGCGTATAGAGACCTGATACCATATAAACACTTGTCATTAAGTAGTGTTACATCAACTAAGAAGGCTCCTAATTGAACACGAACTGTCGAAAGATAAACATAAGCTAACTACTAACAGTATTAAACTTACTACTTAGGGGTCGTTTGGTTTGAAAATGGTTATCCCGGGATACCTAATTATCCCGGGATAAAATAAAAGAACACATTTTCCTTTGTTTGGTCGGAGGGATTAATCCAACCTGGGATAACTTATCCCACCATTTTCCCCTTAGTCCCGGGATAACTTATCCCATATACATGGTGGGATAAGTTATCCCGGGATAACTAATCCCGGTATTAGTTATCCCGAGATAACCATTTTCTAACCAAACGACACCTAAGAGTAGTGTTCCAATACTGTATACTTCTTCATGTTCATGCTGAAATTAGTAATGGAGACATAGGTATTGTGTCGATATATTCTGGTTTTCTCCCCTTCTTAATTCTATTTTGGAGATGTTGTCAAGAAAGGTTATGTAATAGCGCTGGAAAATATCACACTTCATCGATTACAAGAAGTGTTTCCCTGTCCTAAAGGATGATTTAGTAGAAGTGTTTGACAATTTTCATTTTCCCTATTCGTATGGCATCATAGTTGTGGTTTATTTATTTGCTATGTCGGGAAAAGATTTTGGTCTTGGGTATTATGTAGTATCTCTTCCTTTCTTTTTCACCTTGTGGACAAAGTAAAATAAATCTTGAGCAACTGTGGCTGGAGGGATTTGAAAATGAAACTTTCAGATAAGGGAACAACTTCGAGATAGAAAACAAACTATACTATTAGAGATGATTGTCTTTTCGACAGAAATTCTCTCAAGTGTCTCCTCTAGTAAGACTTAGACTCAATGCATGTGAACGTGTGAGCAATATAAATTCATCTGGTGGCATAGTACTTTTATATATTAGTAAAGTTGTTGGTCAAGAACAGTTATAATCTCGTTGCTGAAATAAGTTATCATCACTATACATGTCATATAGCATGTTCTTATAATCCTAATTTATAAGAATTTCTGGCCGTGCATTTTTAGCAATCTTGGCGAGGTAGCGCGTGTGGTAAGGAGCATGCGAGGACAAATTGTTTTTTTCAACAATGATATAATTTAGCAAATGAATTTTCATGAAATATGCTATGCTTTGAATTTGCTGTAAAAATCTAGACATATCTTAGATCGATACCAAATAATTTACTTCTAGTTTTTAGGGGAAAATGAGTACATTTCTAGTTTCTAACTCATCTGAAAATGTGCAGACTATAAAACTTTAAACCATGAGAAGATGTTAGGCAAACTTTTACGCTGATATCTGATGGCACCAAGACATCCCCGCCTTATCGCCAGACGATCTCATGGAAAAGTCATTTTCATCGTGCTCTTGATACTAATACCGATTTTGCTCTTTGGCATTTATCTCCATTTCCATAAGATCACCTATTTTTTCCGCCCACTTTGGGACAAGCCTCCACCTCCGTTTGTGCATTTGCCACATTATTATGCTGAAAATGTTTCTATGGATAATCTTTGTCGCCTACATGGATGGACCCTACGTCCTGAACCACGTCGTGTATTTGATGGGATCATATTCAGCAATGAGCTAGACTTGCTTGAGATAAGGTGGCGTGAGCTCTATCCCTATGTTACAAAATTTGTGATCTTGGAAGCCAACTCCACTTTTACTGGACTTCCGAAGCCATTGTACTTCTCTGACCATCGGGAACGATTTGCATTTGCTGAGGATAAGATTGTACATGGTGTATTTCCTGGCCGTATAGCATCCCCTGGGTCATACGAAGATCCGTTTAAACTAGAAGGACAGCAACGCATCGCAATGAACAGGTTACTTCATGCTGCTGGTATCTTTGAAGACGACCTTCTCATTATGTCAGACACCGATGAAATCCCAAGCCACCACACTATTAAACTCCTTCAGTGGTGCGACGGAGTGCATCCCGTGCTGCATCTGGAGCTTAGACATTACATGTACTCCTTTGAGTTCCCTGTTGACTATAGTAGCTGGCGTGCCACTGTTCACATTTACAACAGGTGGACGAAATATAGACATTCCCGCCAAACAGATGTTATACTTTCTGATGCAGGGTGGCATTGTAGCTTTTGCTTCCGGCATCTGCAAGATTTTGTATTCAAAATGACTGGTTACAGTCACGCAGACAGAGTTCGGCGTAGAAACTTCCTAAAGTATTCTAGGATTCAAAAGCTCATCTGTGAGGGAGCTGATCTTTATGACATGTTACCCGAGGAGTATTCTTTCCAAGAATTGATCAAGAAAATGGGATCAATACCTCGCTCAGCATCTGCGGTTCACCTTCCAACATACGTCATTGAAAATGCAGATAAGTTTCGATTCCTCCTCCCAGGAGGTTGTCAGCGATCACCGCGATGATTCTTCCAACACGGTAACTTATTCAGTTTGCTTCAGCTGCTAGTTTTAGACCTTAGTGTTGTTTTTCCACTCAAATTTGCACATGTTTTAGCTAATATGAGTTGAATTTCCTTTTGGTATGGAGAAAAATAGTTTCCCATACCTTTGCAATAGAATGTAACACACATATTTACATCAATCAAGATGCCTGTCAAATGGAAAAAAACATTTTTCTTGCTAACTGCTCTATTTTTGTGTTAATGGATCCCAATTTGAGTTACAACTCACACTTTTGAAAATATTAAAGAGAAATCTAATTAGTTCCTTATGGGACATCCGATAAAATTGGAACGATCCTGAGAAATAACTAGTAACGTTCTGTGTGGGGTTGGCTTAGTGGCCAATTTCATTCTCACTTTTTATGGGATAATAAAAGTACGTTGAAGCTATGCTGCTTGGACTCTTGTTACTGCCATGTGATCCGGAGGTAATTGGTTCGAGGCATGGAAATAGCCTCTTCCCGAAATGCAGGGTAAGACTACATATAATAAAACCTTAGTGGAGCGCTTAATACACTGGGCTGCTCTATCTCTTTTGCTTAAGCTCCACAAAAGTGTTGATGGGTACGTGTCGGATCTTTCAAAAGCGGTACATTTTAAAGGATCTGATATGGCTGTGGCATCATTTTTAGAGATTCCGAGCAACATATAGCTTTCGAGGTGCATAGTGTGCCTAAGATCTTGAAAAGTTGTTGCAACAAATGGAGAAAAAAGGTGGAAAAAAGGGAACTCAACAAATGCCTAAAAGAAGGAAAAAGGGAAAAGACAAAGCGTTCGTAAGATTCTCCAGAAAGAGAGGTGATCTATTTTCCTTTCCCTTTAAAGTAAACACAAAATTCGTTTTATCTTTAAAATTGGTGATTTTTTTTTAATATGATTACTGTGGAACAAGCGGAAGGTGAGTTGTTTTCACATGCGCGCTCCCTCTTTCTCTCTATCTATGTTTAAAATATCTCAAAATATATATATGTACTCGAAATTAGTATCCGTGATGGCATTGCAAATCTTATAAGTAAAATCCTTGATCCACAACAGGTGGTAAGGAACCATTCAACAACCAACAAAATTGATCAATTGAACACTCTTGTCCAAAATTTCTACTTAATAGAAGTTTATACATATAGATTAAAATTTAGATATCCTTAGGAAATTAATGGTTTAACTATTGGTGGAGGCACTTGTCAAGTACAAGCTCTAAAGTTTCAAATTCCAATGAAAAGGGCATTTGATGATTTTGGTTAGAAGAAAAGAAAGGAACAAATGAAGTGACACATTAATCTGAACTAATTAGATGGTACTCGTAAAATGAGAACTTACACGTTATTCGTGTAGTGAAAGCGGAAGACTAGATAAGGACAATTGGAGAATTCGAAACCAAAATATGCCCTACAATTAAAAAAAAAATTAATGTATGTCATATAAAAAAAAAGGAATCAAAATAGACTTTGTGCATTTAATAAGTGCATAATGCCTTTAAATTTGTTACGGAACCTGGCTGACGATGTTAGAAAAGTCAAAATTCATATTGTGGACTTAGTAATTGCACAATTCATTTTTTTATGGATTGTGCACTTAATAAGTGCATAACCTATTTTTTTATGAATTGTGTTCTTGCACAATATATTTTTTAAGTGAAAAAATGGATTGTGCACTTAATAAGTGCACATTATATTTATTAATAGGTTGTGTTTCACGTGCCACTTTTTAAAGATTGTTTTTAGTCATCTATTAATAAATAGATTGTGCACTATTTAGAGCACAATTCATTTATTTGTACTATCTCTGTTTTTGCACAATTGTATATTTTTTTAATAAATAAATAGATTGTGCACTAAAAAAGTGTAAAATCTTTTTAAAAAAATGATTTGTGCACTTTTTTATAAATAAATAAATGTGCACTAAAAAAGTGCACTTTGTACTACTCATCTTGTTCAGACACATCAACAAGAATATGTGCACATAAAATGTGCATATTATCTTGTTCACTTGCTTCAACAGTCCTTTACAATTTCTATATAAAGGGAAAATATGGTCTTCTTCACTGCAATAACTTCAACTTTTTTTATAGTTCAGATAAATTTTTATTCATTTAAGTCTTAGAGAATGAAGAGTGAACGCATCAAAGTTGCACTTTTTTGGGACGGTGAAATTGTTCATGAGGGTAATACAATATATTATAGTATTTCTCTCAAGTGCAACGTCAAATATTCAATTTCAATTGGTTACAAGAATTTGTTGATTCAATTTTTAGAAGGATGGAAATTAAAAGTGATGATTATGATTTATTTATAATTGGACAATATTCAAATTCCTTATCATCAAATGGTCTGGTAAATTATGGAGAATGGATTATCAATGATGATGAGTTATTGACAGAATTTTTAAGGCTTCCTTCTGATTATGCCATTCAAATAAAATTAAATATTCTTCAATTTTATGTTAAGAAGGAGCGGACGAGTCGTCATGCGCACTCTCCTGCACAGACGAATGTCTATACACAACTTGCGAATCTTAACTAATATTGATGATGCCCGGTTAAGTCAATATAGCAATTTTTTCGACGTGAACGTTTCTCAATACTTCATGTCGAGTAACGTACCGACACTAACTTCAGTACCTGATTTGAATGAAATTTTGAATCAAAGTGACTGGTAATGTCGATGAATACATTTTATTATTAGTAATATTTATTTTTATTGCTTTGTGTTTATTTGTTATGTCATATTATTGTTATATTTTTTTTAGGGGATTAACTTTTGGTGAGACGAATAATGATGAATTTTTGGGGCAAGATTATAATTATGTCCAATCATCACAGCTTGGTTGGATGGATAATGCTGGAACATCTTCAAATATTCCTCTTTCGTTGAATCTTGATGTTGCCGAGTATTATCGGTAGGTAAAATATAGTTGTTATTATATTTATTTATATTTATAACATATATTAAAAATATTTAATATTAGAAAATACAGGGATAATGTATCGCGAGATGAGCATGTCATTCCCGAAGATATTGAAAATGGCGATCAAGCAAATTATAGCGAATTGTCATAAAGTGATGATAGTGCACCTAATAATGCCGATGGAGGTGAATGCCCCTATGACTCGTCATCGAGTGATGATGGTGTGAGGTTCAATTCTGGATAAAGATCCATGTCCATGAGCCCTTATCCTAAACAAGAATCAATTCCACAGGCATCAATGCAAAGATCGACACCAATGTCACAATCAAACAATAGACCCCATTTTTATTCTAATGAAGTTTTGTTTCTTGATCATTTTCAAGAAGTACCTGATGTTTTTATGGATAAGCATGAAAATAATTTTGTCCCTACAGGTGTGTGGCGTGAACCGATTGATTTTTTAAATGATGATTTTTATCTTTCTAGCCAGATGTTGTTCAAGTCAAAAAAAGATTTACAACGGGCGGTTAAACTCTATTATATTAAAGAAGGAAGAGAGTTTTTTGTTGTTAAGTGTGGAAAGAACGTCTTCAGAATTTGTTGCAAACGTGTAGATCAAGATTATTCTTTCAAACTTTGTGCTACCGAAGATAGTAGTAATAACTTGTGGAAGATCGACAAATACATTGACGAACACACTTGTAATATGGGTGATTATCGTGGAGGTCACAACAATTTGGATGTAGACATGATTGCAACTGTTCTTGTGCCGTATATTGAAAAGACACTGAGGTACTATTTTTTATCGACTGCATTTGACTATACAAATCAGTAGTTGTATTTTCAATTATAATTATTAAAAATAATTTGTTACAGGTATCCTATCAAAGATTGTCAAATGTCTGTTCTTAATAAGTTTCGCAAAATAATTAGACAGCGAAAGGTGTTTCTTGGATGAAAGCGTGCATTTGAACAAGTCTATGAAAATTGGGAGGCCTCATTTCGTGAATTACCAAGGTTTATCACTGCTATGAGACATTTCAATTCAGGTTTTATCGACGAATGGTGATTCGGATGACATGAGAGAGTTGATGAATGTGTTTTCAACTATGTGTTTTGGGTGTTTAAGCCATGTATCGATGGTTTTCGTTATTGTCGGTCGGTGATATCGATGGATGGAACACATGTATATGGTAAGTATGACATAAAGTTGTTAATCGCGGTAGGTACGGATGGCAATGACTCCATTTTTCCATTGGCTTTTGCAATAGCAGCGAATGAAAGTTTTGATACATGGACTAAGTTTTTGAGCGATTTGCATCGGCATGTTGTATGTGGTCGTCAAGGTATTACGTTGATATCTGACAGACATCACAACATACTTGGAAGTGTCTCTGCAGAGCGTAACTGGTAAGCTCCTTTTGCCTATCATCGTTATTGTCTATGACACTTGAATGACAATTATCAGAGAGCATACCAAAGTGTCCGGCTAGACAACCTACTATGGGCCGCTGCAATAGTAACGCAGGAGAACAATTTCTTGTTACAAATGAAGTTGATCAAGGGAACATACTTGCCAGGATATGAGTGGTTGATGAAGCTCGACTTAAAAAAATAGACTATGCATAAGAATGATGGAAGGAGATGGGGCATGCTCACAACGAACAACTCCGAGTCATTTAATGGACTGTTAAAGTCTGCTAGAGGCCTACCAGTGACTGCAATGGTCAAATTATCTTACAGTATGATTGTGGATCTTTTTTTTTCAGAGATCGAAGTATGCAAAACAACTCTTGGTTGACAAACAAAAATGAATGCCGAATTCATTCAAAAAATTTGAGAAATACAGAAAAAAGACATCGATGCACAGTATTTAAAATTATTTGGTGGCAGATAATATATTTGAAATTAGGACATTCAACTCAAATCATGGAAAAGGTGGTAATAAGTAAATTGTTAATGAGACACAATGAACATGTACGTGTGGTAAATGGCAATTAAATCATTTTCCATGTTCTCACGCCATTAGGGTGTTTGAATTTGTTGGAAATCCTGCATGGGATTATATTGCATATGAATTCTCTGTGGCGTGGTACAAAAGATCTTACTCTGACCAGTTTATTCCATTTGGTGACGAGGATTATTGGCCAGAAAGTCCGTTTTTCATGATTGCAAATAAAATTTTTTTGTGCAAAGTTAAGATCAAGTCCACCACACGTACTCCCAATGAAATGGATGTTTCACAAAGTAGTCTCTCCCGAAAATGCTCTACTTGCAAACAATCAGGACATGATAAGCGTAATTGTCCATCGAGAGTGCGCAATGCTAATGCATAAGGGGCAACAAATACCTCTGATGGTGCTAGTACTTTTAGGACATGATTATAAATGTGTCTCTTATTATGAATTATTTTATATGTTATTGTATTACTTATATGTGTGTCAATGAATGGTGTGAGTGTTTTATTGTGAAATAAAATTTTACGTATTTTATTATGAGATAAAATTTTAATATTTTTATAATACAAAATTGCAACATAACGTACAAAAAAAATTACATATCTTCTTTATCAGTTTCTGGAACTACATCGAATTCATGTTGTGTTGGCTCAATTAAACTCCTTTGGTTTATACAACAATATGACACTCCAAAATCTAGTGTTTGAGGTAAATGCTTTTGAAAGCCTATCCATTCGTTAACAATTGGATATACTGGATATGTAGAATCTCGATGTAGTGTCTGATTTTCAAGTAGTTTTCAGTGCTCCTCTTCATCTGCTCCTTGAAAGATAAGATCATCTTATGCATGAAAAAACTCTAATGCTTTTTTCATTTCTGATATTTCCTTATTCAATTGTTCAATAACTTGTGCTTCATCCCTGAACTTACATATCTGAAATATCGCGGACAGTGCTTGTGGAATGCTCAAATCATGTCATCAACATAACACCTCATAATCATATCATTTAGAATATAGTTGAGTCCACTAAAGTATTTCTCCCCAAATAATAAAATCTTTAGCTTTAGAAGAGTATGTTTCTCCGACAATGATGTGGCCAGCAATTTGTAAATTGTGATAAATAGATATAGATTTATTTTTTAAGGGATGAATTCGGCCATACCATTTTTTTCTGACAAATCAGTATAGCACCCAAATACTTTTGCAGGATTTTTTGAAATTCTCTCATTTTTTATTTTTCTAATATCGAACCAACATTTCATTGGAGCTTGGCGTAGTGAGTTGTAAGATGTTATATTTTTCTGTATATTTGTAATGTGTTATTTATACATAAAGAATAAAGATATTTGTAGACATTGCGCTAATAAAGTTGTGTTGTCAATCAGAAACGTCAGTCCGTCAGTCAAAAGAAGGGTGTACAGTTCAAAGTGCATAAATTATGTACACTATGTAGCCTGTAGGTTGCAGAAGATGTGTCATTAAAAGTGTATTGTCAATCAGGGACGTTAATCCATCAGTCAAAAGAGGAGAGTACAGTACAAAATGCATATATTATGTGCACAATGTTTCTTGTAGGTTGCAGTAGATGTATCAATCAAGGACGTCAATCAGTCAGTCAAAAGAGGGTTGTACAGTACAAAATGCATATATTATGTGCACAATGTAGCCTAGGTTGTACTATATATCAGTCCACTCTTTGTTCGTTCATTTGTTTCAAAATATCTAGAAAGAATTTTCCTTCAATTTCCTCTATCACCTTTAACAAACATCTCCAACAGTCCATAGGAGCAAAAATGTAAAGGTGGAGTACAAGGCAACCAAGCAGGAGGTAAACCTGCGGAATACTCTTAACACTGGGCCATCCTCCTTTTGCATCGAGACAGTCACAGCTGGTTGGTTCACTGCTCCGACTGTTTCATCGCCTGCTTTTCTCTATCCAACATCATTATTAACTTCAACAGCTGATACTTTAATTCATTAAATCAAGTTAAAAGTTAAGGATTGAAGTTTTTTGGGAATTTGAAAGATTAAAAAAATTAAAACAAGCAATATGAAAAAACTCCTACGAAAAGAAAATTCCTAATGAAATTTGTCCTGCAAAGTCAAAAGCTATATGTGTTTTTCTTATTTTCATCCATCCATATATCAAAAGGAAAAAAGATATTTACTTAGACCCAGTGTTTTCGTCAACAACTCAATGAATACATGACATGTATTTTTATATACACTGTCATCACTTATTCACTTAAGCATAGTCAATAAATATTACAATCTTACCTCTATTTAATCAATAAACTACGGTAAACTAATGTAACTTCATGTAAACACCGGTGTTATAAAAAAAGAGGACATGACATGAAGGAAGAAGAAAAAGCTACTCTCTATCCAAATTTATCTGGTTAACTTTCCTTTAATTTGTCACTAAGAAAAGGTCACCTTCCTATTTTTATAGACAATTTAATCTTCAAATTTTCATTTGGAAAAGTATTTATGGTTTGTTCTAGACCACTTGTTTCAAATATCTTTCGTTTTTCTTATTTCTGCTCCTAGACAAATAAGTGAGAAAGCAACACCCTATATTATCTTAAAACAAGTGATGCAAGGTCCAAGAAGATTGCTTGGGAAAGTAAAGGCAGAATTCCCAGCATTCAAAGTTGAACAGAATACAAAAGTCATAGTTAAGTTTTACCCATGTGCTTATTTTCTGCTTTCACGCCACTATAAATACTCGAACGCCATTTCACTTCCATGTAACACTAACTTATTCTCTTTTTTTTAATTGTCCTCTCTGGTGATATTGAATCCAAATGGCTTCTCTCCAAGTTATCTCCATATTGGAAGCATCTTTTCTATTCATGCAAACTTTGGGAAACTCTCAACATGCCCTGAATGTTTCATTCATTCTCGTGCAGGCCACTATCCAAATTGACAAGAAAAAGGTAAGATGTGTCTACCAGTTACCATTAGTTTATAGCTAAACCTATAAGTATACAAAGTATATAAGCAAATGAGGATCATTGTATATCAATCAATTCATCGAGTACCACATAAGGTACCTATGAGCTAAGTTGCGTGGACTCTTCACTTTTGATGCCGCGTTTGTGTCGATTCTCCAAAAATACACTACTTTGGTGATTCCGACAAGCACCCGCTGACATCAAACATTTTGATAATGACCCAAAGGTTATCTGAGGAGTTTATGCATCTATACATTAAGCTACTACTATACATTACTATAATAAACTCTACTTGTGATCCATCAATACACATATTTTAAGAGCGGACATTAAACAGCTTAAAAATAATATTGTTGTGGCAGAAAATCTTGGTTTCTCTCATCTGGGAATGCTGACTGAGTTAACTCAGATAAATCTACAGAAACCGAGTTAACTGAAAAATCTTAGTTTCTTCAAGGTGGGATTCATTTTTGTAGCATCAAAACAGCTAAAGCTCCTCCAGAAACTGTGCTAGTTACAAAAACTATGTATAAAACACACAATTAAAAGGAAGATCGGTACTCTAAAACTCCTGCTATACGCAGGACAACACACAATCAATTTCAAAATATAAAAAAAATTACTTTTCAAGATTTGTAAAGGGATGTCACTTCTTTCAGCCTTCTCCACAATCACCTAAATAGCAAGAAGAAACAAGTAAATGGGTTGGATAAAAATCATACTATAAATTTTGTAGCACATCCAGAGAGCATTGCAAGAAAATATACTAAAATTATACCAGTATTCTGTCAGGTTACTTCATAACTATGTGCCACAAATCCTAAATTGTATCGATTCCCGCGGCCTAATCCCCCCATGCGCTTCATTGTCTCCATCTCTGTTGTCTCTCCTCTTTATAGCAGCAACAGGATCAGTACAATGCTTGCTTTTACGATTCTTCATACGTGTCGAAACCTACAAACAACAATTACATATAAGTAGATAATGTCAAGCTATTTATATTAAATAATTTATGAATATTAGTCTATATATTGCAACAATTATCCGTGTCTCCTCCGTCACATCCATTGGTCCATGAGATGCATCTTGAACAACAGAAGGTGCGCAATATGGAATCTAAAAAAATACAAAAAAAAAATAATGTGTTAACATATTATAAATACGAATAGTCGTTTTGTGTACCATACTAGTTTATATGCACCTACTTTTTGTATTTGTTATACTATTATTGGTCCTAAGTTGGGGGTCTATCGGAAACAACCTCTCTACTTCTCTTGAGGTAGTGGTATGGTTTGCGTACACTCTACCCTCTCCAGACCCCACTAGGTGGGAATACACTGGGTATGTTATTGTTGTTGATTGACCTGTATGTCAGAGGGAAGCTCTGCGACTGTCTGAAAATCCATGTCGGGGGTCGGGATCGGATTGGATGACGAGGTACAAACCAAATCCTGAGATTGCTAAAGAATTTATTATAAGAAAAATAGAAAATAAAAAACACACAAAAAACATAATGAAGTAATTGTTAATACTTACCGCCACATCTCCAAACTCAATCGAGCTAAAACTCAAACGTAGAGTGCATGTCATAAGTAGTCGGTTCCACTAGAGAAGAGGTAGCCACAATATATGCTTTATAAGAATCAGATAAGTGGTCATAAGCAACATTTGCAGATATGGGATATTTAACCTCTTTGTTAATGTGGAGTGAGATGAAATCTTTCATCCAAATAGGTGGATGGGACTCTCTAGTAGACCTTCTGAGTGTAGGAAAAAAATGAGTCACAGGATTAGGCTCAGCTTCAACTATATCATGAGGTTCAGGAACTAGTACTAATGCCTCAGATTGTTAGTCATATGTTCATCAGGAAATTGCATATTATGATAAGTAGGAGATAAATCTGTTGTATCATAAGAATCAGTAGGATGAACATATGGAAGATGATGAGCAATTTCACACATAATTTCTGTATTATCCAGAGCATTCAGAAAGGGTGCTTTAGACTGTTCAGTATGTATACTTGAGAAAGGAAAAACTGACTCTTTGAATATAACATCCCGGCTAACAAAAAAGGTTTTTGTAGATAAATCATATAGTACATAGCCTTTCTGAACCTCTGAGTATCCTATGTGTACAAAAGCTTTAGATCTTGGAGCTAATTTATCAGACTCTTGCAGTACCTTTGCAAAACACAAACATCCTAGCACTCTTAAATGTATTATAGATGGAGTCTTTCTATACAACTTCTCATAAGGTGAAAGACCATTGATAACCTTACTAGGTGTTCTATTGATCAAATATATTGCAGCAAGCACCACCTGAACCCAAAACTTTAAAGGAATATGACTTTGAAACCTCAAGGCTCTAGTGACCTCTAGCACATATCTGTGCTTCCTTTTAGCAACTCCATTTTGCTGAGGGGTATAGGGACAAGTTCTCTGATGAATTATCCCCATATCTTTAAAAAGTTTGCCACACACAGAATTAATAAATTCAGTCCTATTGTCTGTCCTTACAGACTTAACTGTTTTTCTAAACTGTGTCTTGACAAAGTATAAAAAATGTTGAAAAGAAACACACATATCTGCTTTACTCTTTAATAGAAATAACCAAGTCATTCTTGTGAAGTCATCAACCACTGTAAGAAAGTACTTATTACCATCAAATGTAGCTACTTTATAAGGGACCCAAACATCAACATGAATCAAGTCAAAACTATCTAAACTCTTGATAGTACAGATAGGAAACACAACTCTTGTCTATTTTGCAGAAGGACACACTGTACATTTATTCACTGATCTATTAACAGCCTGACTATCCAAAGAAAACAACTTATTCAAGACTCTAGATGACACATGTCCAAGCCTCTTGTGCCACAGTTCTACTTCAGATTCCTATATAATATGTTTGTTGTGAACACTACTTGTTGCTACAACTGCATCTTCTTGTAATTGATTTGATGTAAGCTTATTCAAAAGTAGATATAATCCTCCATCTTCCTTACCAATCTCCTGTACCTTCCCACTGCAGAGTTCCTGAAAAACATAAAAGTATGGGAAAAATGTAATTAAACATCCTAACTCTTTTGTTACCTTGCTCACAGACATCAAGTTATATTTAAATTTCGAAAGATGCAACACATTAGTAATAATACTCCTTAGTGAAATACAACAAGATCCTATATGAGTAACATGTGCAGTATCTTCATTAGGCAGACACATTTGTTTTGAACTATCAGTTTTTCTCAAGGAATCTTTAGTAATCATGTCAATTTTTGAAACCATATGGTTTGTTGCACCTGTGCCAATGATCCAGACCTCACTATCCTCAGAAACTAAGAGATCCTTAAAAACAGTATTAGCTGCACTGACATGATTAGCTCCTTTAGGCATGCCACCATTGTTACTTTGGTTCAGCATCTGAAGAATCTGTTCATATTGGTCTTTGGTAAATGTACACCCTTGGAGCTGTTTAGCATACTCATCCACCTCATTTATAACACCTGTCATGAGATATTTTTCTTTTGGAGACATAAGAACATTAGTGTTTAGCCCATAGTTAAACACATGTGGTGAATGCACAAAGCTATCATTTTGTGACATAGTTTGACTGTTTAGCACATTATATGCAGCACCAGAATTACCACTAACATAAACTTTTTTCTTTGACTTAAACCCAGTTGGATATCCCACCAACTTGTAGCACTGATCCTTGGTATGTCCCTTACACTTACAGAAATCACATATTACATTAAAATTTTTTTTGAACCTGGTATTTGTCCCAAGCTGGGAACTAGGTCCTGCATAACCTCCAGTATGACCAAAGTTAAAACTCTGATTCCCCTTGTTTCCACCAGTTCTTGAATATATGCCAAAAGAGTTGACATTACTTGATACCACAAAATCCATTCCAAGACTGTTAGTATAGCTTGAAGCAACAGATTTTTGACACTCATCACTAATTATCATAGCATAAGCTTGATTCACAGTAGGAATTGGATTCATTAATAATATTTGACTTCTTGCCTAATTAAAGGACTCATTTAATCCTATGAGAAATTGCTATAACTTTTATCTATTCAAATGAGCAACAAAACCTCTTAAAACTTCACAGTTACAACCAAGAGAAGGCACCATGGCTTCAAATTCATCCCACAAGGTTTTGAGCTTTGTGTAATACACAGATACAGAGTTTGTTCCTTGTTGCAAGGTCACTATTTCTTTATGTAGGCTAAAGGTTCTTGATCCATCTAATTGATCAAACTTTTCTTTAAGATCAGTCCAAACATTGAAAGCACTAAAGGCAAAAGCTAGACCACCAAGAATACTTTTAGAAACAGAATTCAGCAACCACGAGAGAACTATGACATTCACCCTCTCCCATTGGCCCCATAACTCCCCAGAAATTGTCTCTTTCGTACATGAACCATCAATTAGGCCAATTTTATTTCTACCCAACAAAGCTAATCGTATAGACCTACTCCATAGTGCATAATTTTCAGTTCCCAACAATTGGAAGGAAATCAGATTCACACCGCTTATATCAGTAGGATTCAAGAATAATGGATGGTTGTAATCAATACCTTGACAGGGATTTATTGGCGGTGTGGAATTGCGATTCGCAGGAAATCCTCCATTGTTGGATGATGAACCTTGAGCTTGGCCACTATTGTTGAGCCTTATAAGCCCATTTGCATTTGCATGTTCATTTACAATTTCCATTAACACAAATCTTTTTTTGCGAAAGCTTTTCAGTCAATCGACCTTCGATCTACTCTGAATAGGATCGATGCTTTGATACCATGAAGGTAATTGAATTTAATAGGAAGCTTACTAGAGAATCAATGGAACATTAGAGTTGCAGAGAAAGTAGAAGAAGAGGAAGAAGGCAGTAAGTAAACAGAATGCATATTATATTTTCTTATTGAATCATTAGTTACAAGTGTGAAGGTACAAGTATATATATATAGGCATCCTAATCTTGATAGTTAGTTAACTAACTGTCATTAGTTGGTTAATTCTGAAACCGTGAATTGACTGAATTAACCTTACTTATCTTTTTTATCCTTTATGTCTTAACAAGTTCACAATAGTTTTGACCCTTCGTGATATTACCTAAAGGACGCTCAAGTCAACCCTTGTTGATTAAGCAAATAATATTAGTGGATTTTTTGATAGCCAGTCACCACAAAGCACATCGGTTAAACTAAATTATTTAATGGGAAAGTATCATTTCGTCAAACAGGAAAAATGAGTTTACATAAAACATGTAATGTTAGAATGAGACAAGTTACATAGAGTCCTATATAAAGTTGGTGAGGAGCACTAACTTTTGTGCTAACTATTGTACTAACAGTAGTGTTGCATTAACCACCAACCCAAAGGACACAAGAAAAAGTTCAATTCTAGATCACCAAAAAAAAAAAAAAAAAAAACTTGTAGGAATTAGATATGGTGGATAAATTACGTAACTCAATAGTAGAATTAGCGACAAATTATCAAAAAAACATCAATTAGCTGCTAGCAATTTAGTGACAGATTAGTGATAAAATTCATAGTTATTTTAGTTTTCTCGTAGTGGATGTAAAATTAATAAAATTACCTTTGTTTAGGTGCACGTAATTTAAAAAAAATATATATCGAAATACTTAGAGCCAATAAACTTGTAGTAGTAATATTTTCCAAAAATAAGGGAATGAAAATCTAAACTCATATATTTTAGTAGCAAATAATCAAAATTCAAACATGTGAATTTTTCAAATTCAATTCTTCCGAAAAGGAAGAAAACGAATTTTCTCTTGAATGAATGGTCTTCGAGAAATTTCCTCCAGGTAGTCAGAGATCTTGAGTTTAAAATTTTGTAAAAGACAAAATTTTATTGTGAGTATCACTCATAAAAATGAGCTTTATAATGTGCAAATTCAAATTTAATTGAACTCTATAATTAATAACAGGCAACGTGTGGAGAAAAAGTAAATAAATTATGTACACTGTAGTAAATATTTTCTTACATCATCAATTTAATTAGGAATTTAAGACTGTCCCTCGATTGATTTAGTTTGAAAAGAATATTATAAGTTCGGCATGATGTTATGTTGCTAAATTAGGATTGCCACCTTTTATTGAGTAAGAAATGAATATCATATCAAGACGAAGGAGAGCTTGCGGTTTTTTCTATTTTAGTTTAAATTAAAAATTAAAAATACTAAACAAGAAAGGATCGAAAATCAAATTGTCTAGCCTTTCAAATCTTACTAAATAACGGGATGTAGAAATGCCAAATCAGTAATTGAACTAATAATAAACCTTATTGATATCGATTGAATGCTAGTAAAATGTGTTAGATTTCAATCTACAACCAAGAAGAGGAAAGAGTTTTTGACGGGTAGCCAAAAATATGTGAGTATTAAGTAGTTAGCTAACAAAATTGATGTTGAAATAGAAAGAGGATTAATAAATAAATTTTTGAATTAGCTAGCCATAAATTGAGAAAAGGCATAAAGTCATAATTAAAGTTGCCCCAAATTTGTATAAAGTTGTTGCAAATTTATATGTACCCCTTGGATCAATCCCAATTTTTAGAAAATAGATACTGATAACGCACCAATTACTAATTGACATGTGTTAATTTAAAATATTTTCTTTTTTTTTTATATATATCTGTTTCTCTTTTTTTTATCCTCTCACTTTTGACTTTATTTTCACTCTCTTAGGGGTCATTTGGTAGAGTGTTTTGAATAAAATAATGCATACATTAATTAATGTGTATTGCTAGTACCTTATTTGATACATTATTTAGTTGAAGTATAACTAATGATTGCATTAGTTATACACTCTATTATATATTAAGGTGTGTATTAGTAATACACACCATTTTCAATGTATTAGTAATACCAAACTTTTAAACACATGCATTAACTTGATAAATGACATTATTACTCCTCTAATCTCATTCAAAATATTTCTTTCCCACCATATTATCTTTTTCAATTCCTTTTCCCACCATATTATGTTCAGTTTTCAACTATATGGAGCAAAAGTTGCGGTCTCTATATCCTATTTATCAATTACATGACTCAATGAAAATCAAAATTGACTTCACAATAACTAGATTTGGAACTTAATGGGGCTGTCAAACATGAAAGTTGAAATGAGTCACTGCCAACATCAGGATAGATAATATCATTATTTCAAACGCATTCAAGCATTTTTGCCATGTTCATCCCCGTTTGAAATGGTTGGGTTTGTGTGGTGTTAAACTCTCCGTTCTAAGCAGCAAAGCCATCAAAGCTATACTAACAATATTTAATTTTATTTTTTTGGGGAAATTAGCTAGTGAATTTAGGCAAAACAACTTAGTTGAAAAAAGTGGGTATAAAGTTAAATGAGGGTATTTTTATTAAATAATACTCATTTTGTTCTAAATTATGTGTCATTATTTTTTTTTTAATCCGTCCCAAAATAAGTGTCGTCTTTCCTTATTTGACAACTTTTTAAAGGCACAATTACCCTTTTACACTTATTGGTCCCACTTAATTAAAAAAAAAAATATTGACACATTTTTTTATAAAGGATAATTTGGTAAACTTTACTAAATCTTTCCTTATTTCTTAAACTCCGTGACCGATCAAATGACGACACATAAAATGAGACGGAGGGAGTATTTTTTTTATAGAAATTATATATTAAATATTATTTCTAGTATACATCAAACCAAACAATGTATAAGAAATAATGTTAGCATAACTAATATAAGCATTGCTAATAAAAACATCACTAATACACCATATTCTGCATTAGTGTTATATACTCTACCAAACCACCCCTTATTCAACCTAATTCTCCCCCACATTCTTTTTCCCATTCCTCTATTTTTACTATCCTAAACTTGAAACTTACTATCAATTTGCTATGATGATGGAGGAGTCCAACACAACATCTATGGAAGTAAAAGCTGAAAACTCAGACGACAATAGGGATCAAAACTAGAATGATTGGAAAAACAGAGACGAAAAAGATGCTATGAACTCAAAATTACTTATTCTGCAATCCATTTGACTATCTATTCTTTATTCTCTTGTTTAATTTGAGTTTTTAGCACGGGCGAATCCACACATACTTTTTTGACGTTTTGGTACCCACTAAACTCAATACGGAATAGATATAATTATATAAAAAAAATACGAAAATAAGTATAAATTATATAAAAGCACCTGTTAAAGAAGAAGTTGGTTAGGTGCACTGCCATGTTGAAATAATTTTTTATTTTTTTCTGTAGTAAACACCCACACTCCTTAAATCATGGGTCCGTCACTGATCTTTAGCCTTAGTAGGAGTGATTGCATATGATTTTTTTTACTGAAGTTTCATCAATTTATAATTCAGCGACTGATAAAATTCACTATTTTCTTGTCGTCGAAAAAGATAGTGGCTAACAATCATCTCCATCTCCACTTTTTCTTTTAACTTCTTTATCATTTTTATTAAAAAATAAATATGGATCACGATAAATCATGATTGAATTACGAAGCGTAATAAGTGTTAGAAAACGAACATGACTTAGTTTTAATCTTTGTGAAATTGTACAGTGAAATTTACTTATATTGTGAATTAAATTATTGGAATTTGAATTCACAATTGTTAGAGGTAGATTGAAGATCTAATATTTAAAATCAGTTTGGAGGTAATGGGACAGGGTTGGAGATTTGAATAAGGGAGAGTATGTTGGAAGAGATAAAATTTATAGACACGAGCACAAGTTGGAGACAACTGATTTTTGAAGAAAATTAACGATTTTGTTATTCTGCACAAGTTCATTAGCAGGTACACAGACTTCATTTGTGTTGAGTATTTATCGATTTTTTCAAGATCATTAACAGAGAAGAAGGGAGAAACGAAACAAGAAAATAGAAAAAGAAGAAAACAAACTAAAATAAAAAGAGAAAAGTAGGAAAATCTTCTATATATATAAAAACAAAACTAAAATAAGGCAAGACGTCACGTGGCAAGATATTAAAAAGTCACGTGATAATTTTTAGGACATAACTTAATAATTTTGTAATAATAATGTATTATAAAAAATTAAAATATTTGAATTTTAAAATATATTATTCTTTATTTGAAAAAAAAGTTTCATTAGCTTAAAAATAGAAATTCATGGTTAAATAGTTTGGAATGAACTTTTACTATTTCATGTTTATCTCTTTAAAAATTTTAAGAAATATTATAAAACTATCTAAATATAATTTATGTAAATATTAAATAAAAGTTAAAAATATAATAATATTAATAATAAATAATAGCAGTAAAATTAGTAATAGTAGTGCGTAACAACAACAACAATAATAATAATAATAGTAATAATAATAATAACTAGATAAGTAAATAGTAGTAGTGACAATACATATAATAGAAACAGTAATAGGAGGAGTAGTAGTAGTATTAGTAATAATATTAACCAAAAAAAAATAGTAGTAGTTGTAGTTGTAGTAATAATAATAATAATAATAATAATAATAATAATAATAATAATAATAAATGTATTAAAAAATTTAAAATATTTAAATTTGAAAATATATTATTCTTTATTTGAACAAAAAGTTTCATTAGCTTAAAAATAGAAACTCATATTAAAAAGTTTTGAATAAACTTTTACTCTTTCATATTTATCACTTTAAAAATTAAAATAAATATTATAAAACTATCTAAATATAATTTATACAAATATTAAATAGAAGATAAAAATATAATAATAATATTAATGATAAATAATAGTAGTAAAATTAGTAGTAGTAATAATAATTAAATAAGTAAATAGTAGTAGTGACAATTTATATAATAGAAACAGTAATTGGAGTAGTAGTATCATTAGTAATAGTAGTAGTAGTAGTAATATATATATATATATATATATATATATATATATATATATATATATATATATATATATATATAAAAGCAAAATTAAAACAAGACAAGATATCAAGTGACATGATACTAAAATAGCCACATGGCAGTTTTTAAGACAAAACTAAAAAATATATAATAAAAATATTGTAATAAATTTTTTGAATTGAAAGATTAAATATTTGAATTTAAAATGCATTATCCTCTTTTTTTTTTTTTTAGAAAATACATCATTTTCCCCCTAAACTTGTTGTCAAAACTTACTTTAGCACTTAAACTTAATTTATAATTATTTACCCCCCTTAACAACTTTCAACTGAATTTTTTAACACCCTAATTGCTGACCTGACAATTTTTTTAAAAATCAGCACGTAAATAGCTTTAAAACGTGAGAAAAAAGTGGGGTCCACCTTTTAAATTTTACAAAAAAATTTCTTTATATATATATATATATATATATATATATGAAAAAAAAAAAGATAAACTAAAATCAATATATATATATATGAAAAAAAAAGAAAAAGATAAACTAAAATCAAATCCCATTTCTACCCGCACCATTGTTAGAGCTGAACTAGCTATAATTGAGATCAAACATTTCAATTTATGTACTTTATGATGTTCTGAAGCCAACCCAATTAGATATATTTGGTAAAACTCTCTTGCTATTAGATAATTTTTCAGTGATGAATTTTCTTGTCATTACTTTGGAAAGCATTTATGAACTTGAATATGAATCTGAAACTTGGGGGTAATTTGGAGTTCATTAAAATTTATCGTGAACAAAAATTATCACAAAAATTTCAATAAAGGCGAAATTGGTGTAATACCCCGTATTTTCGTGCTAGAATTCTAACTGTCATTCCTGCGCGTCTAAACTCTAATCCAAGTGATTTTCACGTGAATAAAAGTTGCATGATCATTATCCTAGTTTATGGAGTAGTTTAGAGGTGGAAAATGTTTATAGCAATGACATAGAACAAGGTTGAGCTCAGACCAATTGATTCATCCAAAGTTTGACATTCGATTCTACAAGGGTCAACTTCAAACGTGAATATCTCTTAATATACATGGAATTTTTCATCTCAAGACCTATCAAATTGTAGATAATTGAATTAGCTTTCCAACGATACTAATTTTGCAAAAAATCCGATACTCGAGCGAAGAGTTATGCCCATTTTTGTGAGAGGCAGTAAGGGTGTGCGATGGGCAATGCGCCGCCCAATCAAATGTGTGCGATTGGGAGTGCGAGGCACACTTAAATGTCTGTCATAAGGTGTGCGACGCACACCTTAAGGTCTGCCATGGGTTTTGCGCCGCATACCTCACTTCCAAGTGCCAAAAACACCCATATATATGTCTATAACACGGGATTAAACTCCCACAAAATCAAAATAAGTTTACTTTCTCTCAAAATCATCAAGAACAACCTTTGGGGTTTCAACATAAAAACCCTAATAGCTAGAGATTCAACTGTGAGAATTTTATAATTTTTACATATTCGGAATCCCCGTTACGAAGGCTACGAGTGACACCCAAAAGTTCGTGAATAGCATTACGTCATTCGAAAAGTCATTCAAAGCTTCAAGCTTAAGGTATGTGGGGTTTTTCAACAAGAACACCCTTTCGTTCTTGTGTCCAAAAATACTTTCTTTTACGAAGGTATGGATTTTATATGTTTTACTATGATTTTGAAGCATGAATTTATATCCTATATTGATTATCATTAGATTATGATGTTTTTGATATTTTAGAAGTGAAATTATATGATAATGATGACATTTTGTGCCTTATGGCTAAATTTCTAGATTTTGAAGGAATTTATATATGTTTATGATGTAAAACTTGAACCTTGATAAATTTTCATATGATGTTGAGACATGAGTTTTGAACTCTAATTGAGATTGTCGTTTTTTTTAGAAATCATGTGTTATAAACACTTTGTGTTTGAATGAATTGAGATGATAATGAAGCTTTGACCTTTTGGTCATAAAAAGGGGTTGATTTGAACCCGAGATGAGAAAAGAAATCCACTTTTATTGATTATTATTATAAAAAGGGTAGCATGATGGCTCTCATTGTGAATTTTTGAATTGTTTATTTGTGGATTTTCTTTTGAAAAGATCTGAGCTAAGTCCGGGAGTAGTCTTTAGCACCGAGCGGGAGGTATAGCAGGATTGGTACTTTCCTAGAACTACATGCCCCCGTAGGTTGTCAGCCTGAGGCTAATTTATATAGTGATCACTTGTGTTTGGATTGATGATTTAAGGTCCTACTCTGATGGCAAGGATAGGACAGCTCTTCCCAACGTGGGTTAGATGTTGGACTCCATGTAGCTCACATGGTTTATGTCGGTTGTAAGGACTCCTAATGTGTGTGTGTGTATTCTTCTATCTAATATGAAAAGTCTTATTCTTCTATCTGAGATGAAAACATATTTATTTGAAAGACTGATTTTGAGAAAGTCATTGTTTTCGAAAGATTTAATGAACATATATTCCAAAGAGAATTGTTATGAGATTTGATTGCTTTGATGATTTGGAATTGAGATGGAAGTGAATTGAGATTTATTATGATGACTCACATGTTTCACCCAATATATTTTACTCTCTTATGATTATGATGATTTTAATTCGAGCTAAGTGAGTCATTTATATCAGCATGCATAATTTTATAAATTGTGATGATATTAAGATATTATTTTATATATGCATTGTACCCCCATATGCTCGGTACGTTTCCATGGTACTGACATACATATTCGTACGTGGGCTACATTTTCCCTAAATATAGGTACAAGGTACAGTGTACATCTTCAGATCCAGTCAGTTCGCGGCATCCAGTCAGCAAGTGATGAGTCCTTTTGATTCAAGGGCTTGAGTTAGTTATACTGTTCAAGAAGTGTTGTATTTTTTTATTTAGTCGTATTGAGTTGGGTTAGTCGGGAGTCATGACCCGGCTACCTACAGTCATTACTAGTAGAGGCTTCATAGACAGTCAGTAGAAGTTGATGTATTCTGTTTCAGTTTTGGTTGTAAAAGCAGAGTTGTAATCTTGTAAATTTAGTTTTGTATCTATCATATTCAGAAAAGAGTTATTTTCCGCAGATTTGTATAGAGTTATACTTTTTGTTCAGTTGCTTATGAGTTATGCCAGTAGAAGGGTTAGCTTGGGGTCACTTGTGATCCTAAGCACCGTGTGATGATTCGGGACCCGATTTCGGGGCGTTACAATTGGATTCTTCATCCTTGTGGGTGGTTGTTCAAATTGATTACTAGGTAATGTTTCTATACTTGTAAGAAGCTCATGATTCAAATCTGAGCTGAGTTGGTGATGCTATTATACTGATTTTAAAAGTCATAATTTGAAAAATGGACAACGAAGACAACCTGAAAAGCTAAAGTTCAACTTGAAAACCTCCTTCCAGATGAGGAGAAAGGAGACGGAAGAGGGGGGGAGTGCGGTTGCAGGGGGATGAAGAAGAAAGCCCACAGGAGGGGGGGTGGGGGGGGTGGGTCCGAAGAAGAAGGAAAATGTCTAATAGTACCTATATTTATTTTTCGTAAAATATAAAAATTGTATATGTGTGAGATTATTTTTTTTAAAAAAAATTATAATTTATTACGTGACAATAACATGGCAGTGATGTGACACTGATTTGACAATGACATGGTGTGTGTGTAGTGCACTCTTTGTTGTGAGAGTGGGCTTGTGATTTTAAGGTTGAAATTAATTTACTTGAAAGTTGTTAAGGGGGTTAAACAATTTTTTGTATAGTTTAGGATCTAAAGTAGGTTTTGGGGACAAGTTGAGGGGGGATTTGATGTATTTTTATTTTTTTTTTAAAACATAAATCATTATCTTAAAAGTAGAAATCCATACTTAAAGAGTCCTAATAGACATTTAATATTTCAAACTTATCTTTTTTAAAATTTGAATGTTACATCAAATATTGGAATACATGTGATTTAATACTTAATAGAATTAGCAATAGCAGTTAAGATTTTTAGAATACTCTAATTTTAATTATATGATTATGATTAAAAAAAGGCAACTTCTAAATAATTAGAAAATTAAAAATCAGCTCAACCAATCTGAAATATTATTAAAATTTAAAATTAGAATTCTAACTATTTCATAATAATCTATAAACAAATAATAGTAAAAGTAATAGTAATACATACACGGTGTTAGTAAAGATAGTAAAAAAAATAATAATAATTAAAAAAAAGTTTTTAAAAAAAAGAGTAGCAGTGGCATTACATATGGTAGAAGTATTAATTGTGATAGTAGTAACAATATCATTATTGTTATTGTTATTTATCCCTTACCGTTGAAAAAAAAAAATTATCCCTTACCCCCATTATCTCACTAATTAAAATTATTTTAAAATTTAAATTGAAAATATTGTTTAATTGGTTACTTTTTTATAGCATATTTTTCACTTTATTAGCAACTAGAAGTTTTTGTTCCTTTATTTTATATTTATATTTATCAAAATTAATATCCTAATTAGTGTACTATTTTTTTTTATGAAATTTGAATTCAAATAAACTTCGAGTTGGAATTGATTTCTAACTTCTTAACATCTCTATATATATTTCTACAATGATATATAATATTAACTTCCTTCTTCTTCTTTGTTATTGATCATTAATTTTATTCATGAATTTATTTATTACATTCTTCATATTCTTTATTTTTTTAAAATTTAAAATTTTTATTTTTTATATACAGATGATTGATGGTGCTATTACAAATTAATTTATTTTCACTACACAAGTAAGTAATATTTTTCTGTTCGTTTGATTTCTGATAAAAATACATTTATATTCGTAAATGAAAAATAAAACCACCTTTAGTTGAGAAGTTAAGTTGATTCTTTTGAAATGATAACTTTTGTTATTACTTTTATATAATTTATATTTAAAAAATAGATGCTCATATTAATTTATGTGTTTACATTTTTTGTGATGAATTAATTATTTAATATGATGTTACGAGATTTTATAATGATTTCGAAAGTTAAATATTATGGGTTCAAGTTTGAAATTCCACATCAACCATTTAATTTATTAGGTTTAGATTTATTGTTTTTAAATATTCAGTGAATTGTTTAACATATATACACAATTTAAGTCAATTTATATAATTATTCGCTAATTATTTTTTAAAAAAAGGTATATCTTCAATGATTTTTTTTCATCTAAACATGCTAATCAATTTTAAAAACTAGATAAAATTTTAGTTGTGATAGATATTTCTTTCTATTTGAATTTGATATGAGAATAGTTTGATGATAAGAAAGGTAATCCTATAGATAACATTACAAATTTATTTAAAATTTTAATATATAAAGTAAAAAAAATCGTGATAACTAAAACACAAGCAACGATTCAAAATTTTATAATGATAGTTTCTTATGTTGATAATGTTTTAATTAAACAAATAAAATATTAAATCACCATAAATTTTAAATGTTATAGCTTATAATATAATTAAATATTATGTGCATAGTTACATATTAAAATTATTTTTCCTATAATAAATTTAAGATTTTTCATTTTCATCTAAAATTCATATTCAGAATAATATCCAAGAATATCATTAATAGGGGTCTATCGGAAACAACCTTGCTACCCCTCCGAAGATAGTGGTATGGACTGTGTACATTTTACCCTCCCAGATCTCACTGTGGAAATACACTGGGTTTGTTGTTGTTGTATCCAAGAATATCATTATGGAAATCCTTTGATTCTTAGGATGAGTTAAAAAAAATCTGAGAAAAAAAATTAAATAGAATATGAGATAAAATTATAGTTTGATAGATGTAAAAGTATTTAACTTAGAATTTTAAATTATAACTACTTATAACAGATTAGATTATTTGAGTTTTCTTTTAATCTATATTTTATTATTTTGGCATAACAAAGCTTATTTATTTTAATTTATATATATAATAAAGTAATTAGATAATACACATATTACTACTATTCATAAATTTTAAATGAGAAATAGGGACAATAGAATAAAAACTTATATTGTTTTTGACAATCTGAAATCCTTAGGTTGTAAACAATTTAATAAAAAAATATATGAAACATTCTTTTTTTTTTGTAATTACATAATTATTTTTACTCATACAGACTTGATTTGGGGGGTGGGGGATTGGAAGTGGGGGGATGTACTTTTCCAGGTGCCACTCTTTTCTTTTCTGGCTTCGAAGGTAGAATAATTTTTTTAAGAAAAATTGAGAGTAGGGGGTGAGGGTGTGGAGATGGAAGTGGAGGGAGGGGTGTGTCTGTGGAGGTGGAGGTGGGAAGTTGTGCGTGGGTAGTGGGGGTCGATATATATGTATGTATATATATATATATATATATATATATATTATTGATAAATAATATGATAGTTAATTTTTTTTTAAGATAATACTCCCGCCGTCCCATTTTATGTGTCGTCATTTGATCAGGCACGGAGTTTAAAAAATAAATGATAACTTTGTAAATTTACAAAATTCTTCTTCTTAAAGTTTACTTTTTAGTTGTCTTTTCTTTCAAAGTAGGACCCACTAAGGATAAAATAGGGATTATGCCACTAAATAGTTACCAAACAAGAAAAAATAATTTTTTTTTGGGATGGATCAAAAAGAAAATGACGATTGGCGACACATAAAATTGAATGGAGGGAGTATGATTTAACTTGGTCGAAAGAGACATTTTAATGTTAAACTATTATAAATAATATTTAATATTATTCGTTCATCGCATGGATACGTATACTAGTATTTTTAATAAATAAATGTTATTATTTGTTCCTCACATCTCTCACTCTCACTCTTCTAAAGAGAGTGAGATACACTTATCATCCCAGATAATTAAAAATAATATATTAATATCAATTCAAAATTATTTATGGGATATAAGACCCCGCAAAGTTGAAGAATCTACTTATAAATTAAGAATAACTTTAATGATGACTTTATGTCTTTTTTCTAATAAATTTGTAATTGGTAATTAGCATTGCACCAATGGACCATGGCCATGACCTATATTGCACCCATTTTGACACAATATGATTATTGTAAAGTACTTCATTCAATCATTTTGAATTTATCATTTGTTATCTATTTAATCATTATTATTAAATATTTATCACGATCCAAAAATGAGGGTCATGAAGGCACTTGTCGCGGCGTACCTTGACAAGTAAACCTATCACCCAAACTGATACAAAACAGGAAAAAAAATAGAAATACTCCAAGGTAAGAATTCTAGAATGAAGCTGATCCATACAAGTAAGCATATAAATGTGGAATGAACTTATCCAAAATATTAATCATGCCTAAAACCAGGTGTCAATAGTGTAAGAACTACTAATACAATTCAGGAGTCAACTACATCAGAAAAATAACCACAAAGGAATAATATCTGTCTCCAAATACTAATAAAGACATAAATACTACAGAAAGGTAGAGGTGAACTCCGAACGCATGAATGTCCAATCGCTACCTTGGAAGCTCCAACGATCACCCGAGTCAAGCAAGATGAGGCACACTCAAGCTAAGACTTGCACCGAAAGGGCGTAATAGGCATAAGTACGGTTCACTTGTACTCAGTAGGTATCATAGGATGACCAAACAAACTAGTAAATAAAGTATAAAAAATATACACTAAGGGCACATCACCTACAGTCAGAAAATATCCCATAATGGTAGCCCACACCACTTGCACTAATAGTTCTAATATATCACATATATTATAACATCACACTAAGATAGAACACAAGTATGCATTATATCACATATAAGTAGAGCAAGGGGGAACATTCATATATAAGATCATCAAATACAAGTAAAAGAAGATAAGTCAATTACATAGATGACAAGTCAATATGGCAATACAACACAATATAAACATAATAAAGTAAGTGCAATATATATATGATGATGATGATGCATGAGGTCATCGCACAACCTCCCAAATCGTCGCACAATCCTCGTATATACCTGTTTTATCCCTTTTTAACTTGAATAGCTGGAAAATATTGATTTCGACTTTTAAAACTATTTCAAAACTTTAAAGAAAATTTCATAACAATGTAACAAATTACAGAGTCCCCACTTAATTTATTTGAAAAGAAATTAAGAAATTTTTTTAAAATAAAATCCTAAGTCTCAAAATAGAAAAAGACTTAGGCCTGTAAGAAAATTCCGGGTAAGATGTTCTTATTAATATTTCAGGAAAGTTTTTAATGCACCTAAAATGTCCGCTTACTTGCGGTTATCTGGACTATTTGAAAACCACTTTGACTAACTTTGAAAAAAGAGAAGTTGGTTTTTGAAAAGAAAGTGATTTAGGACGAATCTTGTATAAAAAAAAAAATTTGACGACTTAGTACGGAATTTAACCAAGTCTAAGAAAATAAATAGCAAATAAGCATGTAAAAGGAAAAAAGGGAGAATTAGAAGACTTAGGCTCGTTAGGCCTAATCCATCAACCCTGTCCTAATCTAATTGGACTTTTGGCCTACCTACACCTATCCTAATCTAAGAGCCCGTTTGGATAGGATTAAAATTTGGTCAAACCAGCTTTTAATCTCTTTTTTAGTTTTTTAAGGTGTTTGGTAAAATTAAAAAGTGCTTACAAAAACTGATTAAGAGAAACAAAAAGTGAGAAGCTGGGTACCCCCAGCTTTTTGCTTTTTAGATTAAAATTCTTTTAGGTTTGGTCAAAATATTTATCTTTTTATCCCTTATATTTTCCTCCAATTCCAACAATATTCTAAATTTGTAGCCCTTAAATATATAGTTTTTTTCTTTTTCTCTTTGCCGCTTCGCTTTATCTCTTCCCTCCAATTTTCTCTTCATCTTTCTTCTTTGTTTTCATGGAATCTATCATTACACTAGAGGTTTATTCAAAAATTTTATTTTAAAATTATAAATAATTCACCTTATTTATTGTGTTAACAACTTTAAGGACATTTAAGTCATTTTAACAGTAAAAAAGTGCATAACATCACTTGTTTATCAAACACATCAGCAACTTTTTTTCAGTTTCAGTACTTTTATCCAAACACTTATCTGCTTAATCTATAAGCACTTATTTTAAGCTTTTAATCACTTAAGCTAAAAAGCTATTTTTTTAATCCTATCCAAATGGGCTCTAAATATCGTGTTTTGGCCCATATCCCGTCCTAAACTATTTTTTTAGATCCATTGGCCCAAAATCAGTTTCACCTGTATTAAAATACAACTTTGACTTTGAGGCCCAAATAAATGAACAAATAGATAAATAAATAAATTGATAAAGAATAATAAAATAATAAAGAGACTTTTCAAGTCTCTTAGAGACCTCATCAATGGGTTTTGAACCATTTAACTTCTTCTTCCATCTTCTTACACCCGCACGCCATATAGTCGACCTTGGGTTTAAACTTCAAATTTGACTCGACGACGTGGGCCTCATTGGTCCATTACAAAATGCTAGAGGAAAGAAGTCCATTTGGACTCGAGATATTTTTTGCATGCAAAGAAAAGATAAGGAAATTAATATATGTTTAAGACATAAAAGTAAACCAATCTTTGAATGACAATGATAAACACACTTGCACATGTATAACAAAAATCGGAGTCAACAGATAAAATGCAAAGTAAAGACACCCATTTACATGCCTCATGATTTATGTCCATGATAAGAATGAATAAAGGTAAAAGGAAGAAGACCATGTTCGATGAAATAATGCGAGAACAAACAATGCAAGCTTGCGAAAGTAAAGGGATGAGGCAATAAGAAAAATAACTCTGACTTCTAAAATTGAACAAACATAGACACTAATCCATATAACAAAATAAAATAAAGGCTAACTTTTCAAGAAAGAGAATCTTTAAATTTCAATTAAGGCGACATTAATGATGATTCATACATCTAAATTACAACCAACATTGTAGGAAAAAACGTGTAATGGCCTATGATTTATCTTTCTAAGACATCGTTGATTCTCTTTTGTTATTATGAATCAAATAGAGACACAAATCGACTCTTTACACACACAAAAAACACATATAACAATTCAAGAGGAGTAAGAAAATTAGAACAAAAGTTTAGTATTTCTAAAAGTGAAATATCATTCAACAATCATACTATGCATGACTAGAAAATATCTAAATAATTATCTTTAGCCACAAAAGCCCAACTTTCTCATCATTTTGACAAGTCAACATGCGAAAAAAAAAGAATAAACATCTTGAATTAAAAATAGCTAGCACGTCATCTCTCATATGAGGATTTTGAAATCCATTAAAATAATTAGCAAGCAAATGACATGTTCTTGACTTAACCAATTACGATTTTATTAAGGCAAAACAATCAATATTATCTTTTCTTTTCAACATAAAGAAAATAACTTTACATGTTAAAAATAAATATATCCGCCAAAAACGAATTTAAACAAAGCATAAGAACGTCTTTTAAGCAAGAATTGAAACTTTATCTATAATAATCAAAGAATAAAGTCAAAAAGGAGAAACAATCAATATTAACTATTCTTTTCAACATAAAGAAAACAACTTTACAAGCTAAAAACAAACATATCCGTCAACAATGAATTTAAACGAAGCATAAGTACATCTTTTAAGCAATGATTGCAACTTTATACATAATAATCAAAGAATAAAGTCAAAAAGGAGAAACAATCAATATTATCTATTCTTTTCAATATAAAGGAAATAACTTTACATGCTAAAAACAAACATATCCTCCAACAATAAATTTAAACAAACCATAAGTGCATCTTTTAAGCAAAGATTGAAACTTTATCCATAATAATCAAAGAATAAAGTCAAAAAAAGAGAAACAATCTATATTATCTATTCTTTTCAACATAAAGAAAACAAATTTACATTCTAAACACAAACATATCCGCTAACAATGAATTTAAACAAAGCACAAGTGCATCTTTTAAGCAAAGATTGAAATTTTATCTATAATAATCAAAGAATAAAGTAAAAAAGAAGAAATAATCAATATTAACTATTCTTTTCAACATAAAGGAAACAACTTTACATGCTAAAAACAAACATATCCGCCAACAATAAATCTAAACAAAGCATAAGTACATCTTTTAAATAAAAATTGAAACTTTATCTATAATAATCAAAGAATAAAGTCAAAAAGACACGTACAACTATTGATAGCTCATTTTTATAGAACGTGAAAATAACCATAGTATCGATACCACAACGTCCTATGGCCTTCAAGCCCATCTACAATAAACAATTCCAGCAAACAAAATTATAACTACGAACTACGAAGAAGCAAAAGATGAAGAAGAAAACGATAATAAAACTAAAAAAAGGGAAAGGTGTGTTTACCTTTTTTGGGTCAGCAAAATGGGACTACAAGCTTTCTTCGGAGTCTTGATCACCACCGAAAAGCGTTCAGCTCGAGAACTTTGATTAGCCCACGTATTTCATGGAAAAGAACTTGCTTTTACTAAAATAAAAACTCTTCTTTGCTCAAAGCTTTTTTTTCCATCCTTGAGGCTTGGTCTTTCTACCAAAATAGTGACAGTATTTATAGGAAAGGTTGAGGATCCAATTTTAATAATCCACCAATGTGAGAAAATATTTATGGGTGTTTTTGGAGTTTTAAAATTGAAAATAAAGTGAGGTGGAAGACAAGGTGGGGGGAAATTGTATAATGTAGTACAATCTTTAAAATTTAAAATTGGAAAAAGGACAAGGTTGAGGAGAGAATTGTACCATGTAGTACAATTTTTGAATTTTAGAACAAAGTTGAGGGGGAATTGTACAATGTAGTATAATTTTTGAATTTTAAAATTGAAAAAAGGACAAAGTTGAGGGGGAAATTATATAATGTAGAGTAATTTTTGAATTTTAAAATTGAAAAACTGACAAAATTGAGGTGGAATTGTACTATCTAGTATAAATTTAAAATTTAAAATTTGAATTTGATTTTGGTGGGAATTGACTAGAAATTATGAGAGTTTTTAGGAATTTAGGGTTATTTAAATTATAACCTTAATTAATATTTAAAATTTAGCCAAATTTATTTAATTTTGACCAAATTAAAAATCAATTGGCCCATTGCATTGCAATTATAACCAATTTGATTTCAATTATGGCCAAATATAATAGATTGTCCAAATTAAATTAAAATTCAATACGAATTAATACTCCCTTTAATCCTGAACTTCTTGATTTAATAAAATCAAATAAATATTTTTCCAAATAAATTATTTCTGAGAACAAATTTTATTTAAATCAAGACTTTATCCATTTTGATTAATTTTCAAGCTTAATTAGTAAATGTTCAATTTTGATAAAAATGTTCATTTAAGTAACAAAATTTATACAATTTCTCATATGTAAATACGAAAACGTATAATTGTCAATTAAATGACGAAATTAACCCAAATAAATATTTTAGAGCGCATTTATCTTGACGAAATAATTATTTCAGTTTTACTAAAAATTGAAGAAACTCAGGGTTAAATTTAATCATGGAGGACAAAAATTAGGTGTCAATCCCCTCCCTTTGGGTAGGGTGGATGCAAGTAACCCTGGGCAAAGGAAGTTTAACATTTCTAATTTTTGTCCAACCACAAATTTATTTCTGAAAGAGATTGGTTTTCGTACGAGTTTCATGGAGTTATGGACGGATCCCGATATCAGTTTTTCTACATATCTCAGTTTACATGAGAATTCAGGCCACTTGTAGTTCATAAAGTTTGACTTAAAGCACAATTTTCCAAAAATTCATAAGCTATCTCAATTTTGGAGTTTTTGATAAAATCAAAAAACTGAAGAATAAAGGAATTGGGGAGAGGTTGGAATGCAGTTGAGTTTTCTACATAAAGCTCAGCCTACATATCTCCGAGACTCAGGGAATCAAACTTCCAATTGGTAGAAAAGATAGTCCTTTATTTTAGACAATCTTCAGTTTAGGATGAGTGACAAGCTAATTGAGTTGAGGAAAAGAGGTTTGTAGCCTCTTAACCATGAATGTGGAGCTCTTCACATCCATAGATAATAATCTGCCCAAACATAATTTCCAACACTTTAGGTGTGCTATCACCCAAACTTAAAAGCAAGAGAAGGTTACCCTTAGTATGAGTTTAGAGATATCCCAAAGGTGAAGCTGAAACTGAAAGATCTCAAAAACCCACATGTCTTCTAACAAGGGTGTGGTTTGATGGTGGTGGAGATCATCCTTTAGATCACGTCCAAAGAGTTTGACGTCCCTCTTTAGACTATATTCCATTTTGCTGCTAAGAAAGAGTTCCACATTGTAATGCATTCTATTTGGAGTCGTCCGCACCTATGGTTTTGATTTGAGATTTTCATCCAATTGGATGCTCTCGATAATGTCTCAAAAATCATTAGTGCTAAACTTAATTCATGAAAGGGATATATAGTCTTTTACCATATCTCCACATGAGTTGTTGCCTAAAAAGTGAAGTCATAATTCATGTACCTGTTTGGAAGGAAATAACTTGCGACAACAGACACGAAAACTAATTTGGTTATTGCATAATTAGCTCATTTGTCGAGTGAATATGTCTTCAAAGTGGGGTGTCCCTTTTGGACACCAATGACACTTTATGCAGAACGATCCCTGCAATCGTGTAATCTTATACTGATACGGCAACCCTTTTGGTCATCTATAATGATGGTTGTATGTGGAATGATAACCTCTCCGGTTATTGCCAATGATTCTTTACATATGACCTTAGGTAAGTCTTGCACATCTTTTGTATTGATACGACTTATAGATTTCCCTTGAATTATCAATCTTAGGATAATCATATGCACTATTTGATGTTGTATATGAGGCGACTTACAGATATCCTTTGAATTGCTAGCTTTTAGGTAATCTCGTACATTATCCGACCTTGGATAAGATATGTCTTATAGATATTCCTCCAATCTCTATCTCTCAGGTATTGCAGCACATTATCCGACCTTGGATACAATATCACTTATAGATATCTCTCAAATTGGTAGTCTTTGGGTAATCCTGCACATAATAGATCTTTGGATATGATGCGGATTATAAAGAACCTTTGGACTTATCAATTTGGCAATCTCGCATATTCTCCGATAAGGATTTAGTTGCGACTTATGGATAACCTTCAGACTATCAACTTTTGGGTATCCTTGCACACTATCTGATTAGGATATTATTGTGGCTTATGGATGACCTATGGGATATCAACTCATAGGTAATATTGCACACTATTCTATTTCAAATAATATGACTTATAAATGACCCTCAAATTGTCAATTTCTAGGAAATTTCATATATCATCCATATTCAGATAGCAACTTAAAGACGTCCCTTCAAATTGCATGCTCTTAATGCATTCAGATGCTAATTCATAAAATGATGAGATATCCTCGACTACATCATATGTGTCTCGCGTGTCAACAGATATTAAATGCTGATGAATCCTCGATGTCAGCGTTTGTGTCTCACGTGTCAACAGATATTAAATGTTGATAATATCCTCAAAACTGGTATTTGTGTCTCGTGTATCAATAGATATTAAATGCTGATGATATTCTTAATATCGGCGTTTGTGTCTTATTTTAAATGCTGATAATATCCTTGATGCTAGCATTTATGTCTCGCATGTAAATAGATATTAAATGTTAATTATATCCTTGATACCAGTATTTATGTCTCGCGTGTCAACAGATATTAAATGCTGATGATATCCTCGATGCCAGTGTTTGTGTCTCGTGTATCAACAGATATTAAATGCTAATGATATCCTTGACGCCAGCGTTTGTGTCTTGCGTGTCAACAAATATTAAATGCTAATGATATCCTCGACGCCAGCCTTTGCGTCTCGCGTGTTAATAGAAATTAATTGCTGACGATATCCTCGACGCCAACATTTGTGTCTTGCGTGTTAATGGATATTAAATTCTGATGATATCCTCAACGCCTGCGTCTGTGTCTTGTATGTCAATAAATATTAAATGCTATGGCCTTCTCGGCAATGGCATGAAATGACTCTCTCAGCGATGATATGCAATGGCCCTCTTGATAATAGCATAAAATGGACCTCTCAACAATGGCATGAAATGACCCTCTCTGTGATGACATGAAATGGCCTTCTCGGCGATTATATTCAATGGACCTCTCGGCAATGACATGAAATGACCCCCTCGGCGATGATATGCAATGGCCCTCTTAACAATAGAATGAAAAAGCCTTTTCGACGATTATATACAATGACCCTCTCAGCAATAGCATAAAATGGACCTCTCGGTGATATGAAATGGACTTCTCGACAATAGGATGAAATAACCCTTTCGGCAATGGCATGAAATGACCCTTTTAGCAATAAAATGATATAAAATGGTCCTCTTGGAAATGATATGATATGAAATGGCCCTCTTGGCAATAACATAAAATGACCCTCTCGATAGTGGAATGATATGAAATGGCCCTCTTGGCAATGGAATAAATTGAAATGGCCCTCTCGGCAATGGAATGTAGTGGCCCTCTAGGCAATGAGATGATATCAAATGGTTCTTTTGGTGATTTGAAAATAGTTTCACCTGAGTTCGTTTGTGTGCGTCTTACTTTCTACATGTACCAATACTCAAGGTAGACAGTTAGTAGACACAATTTTGCTAGTATTGGCGACCAAAGTCAAGCTTTATGACAAATATTGGGCATCATAGTTTGAATTACTTATTCCACATCAATCTTCTCTTTTTGAAGCAATAATTAAATAGCAGATCCACCGAATGCAAGTAAATGGGGCAAAATCCTTATTTGAGGATTACTAAAACCGTTTGCTTCGCTTCAAGGTAAATTTTGAGGATGACTTTCTGCTCTCTCTCCTATTGAGTGATCCTTTTGATTGTTGTATTTATTATGCCGACTCTCTTATATGCACCTTTGCTCAAGGTAAATATTTAGTACACACAAGTCACTTTTGCTAGCGATTATTTTTTTAGAAAATTCTAAATACAATATTCATAAAGAAGATAAGACGTCTTTATTTTGTTTGTCCTTCATAGTCTCAAGAAATTAGATAGACAATTCAAAAGGTCCTCGATCAATGGGTATTAAACTCGTCTTTGGGGCTACCCAAAAATACCGTTCATGAGTATATATACTTTGGTGTGGCTCGCAACTTGCTTAGAAATATTTGAAAAAGATTTCCAATTTTGTATATTTATCCCTGTATCCACAGAAATATGATGTCTTGAGTGAAACTACTCTGTGTTGACTTCCTTTGATCCTTGGTTTGTTCATCGTCATCTTTTGGGTACTCCATCATGTTGGGACTTCTACCCTAACTCCCCTTTCTAATAGATGCTTAGGCAATCACTAAGTAAAATATTTGTATAGGTTTTTGAAAGTAGCAGTAATTTTTAAAAACTAGTTTCAAAAACTTTTGTAAAAGCTTTTAGAAAATTTTTGTCAGTCATGTCATGTGCTAGATCAACGAATGTATTCCTCCTGGTTCTAACTATTTTTGACATTCGACGGAGAATTGCCAGTGATTCATCGTCGTTGAGGCTTTCTATCAGAAGCTCTATCATAGCCAGAGATTTAGTCTACCTAGACTTTGTCACTGCTAGTGATTTTTAAAGCTTGACTTTGACCTCTGGTGTTGGGGGATTTGAAATATATTCCAATATGTTAGTGGAAATTTTGAGGTCCTCCTTAAAATTTCTACCCCAGTTTAATACTATCGAAGATGATCTTAGCTCAAGAGGATCCAAAGTCTTTGTTGGTCTTCATTCTCCTTGTTGGATGATGATCTTCCTCTTGTGAATTTTCAAGATTTCTTCTCAAAATTTTTGCCCCAGTTTTCCTTTCCTTGGGTTATATGATCGAGCTATTGGGGCACTTACGCATCTCGTTAAAGCAGGAATCAGGTCAAAAATGTTATATAAAAAAATCTAATAGGTTGACCGAAGCCGACATAGGCCGCCTACGTATTCCTTTCTTGGGAATTCAGGTCATCATGTAGTTCATACATAAAAGAAAAGGATAAATTGTCCTAAGGGGTTGACTAAAGTCGACATAGGTCACCTACGTATCCCTTTCTTGGGAATTCAAGTCAAATATAGTTTGTATATAAAAGAAAAATGATTCTAGGAAATTATACATCATAAAACAAATACTATCATAAAGACGATTACAAATAAACCAAGGAAATAAAAACTAAAAACAACCTTCAAACATAGTATCTCTTTACCGCATCAAAATTGATTGGTTTGGTTCACTCTTGACCATCCATATCGGACAGAATCAAAGCTCCTCTAGATAGTACCTTGCGAACTACGTATGCTCCTTGCCAATTCAGCGCGAACTTGCCTAAGTGCTCTTCTTGGTGAGGAAATATGCATTTGAGAACCAATTGACTAACTTTAAATGTCCGAGCTCTTACTTTCTTATTGAAGGCATAGATCATCCTGTGTTGATACAACTGACCATGATACACAACAACCATTCCCTTTTTATCAATCAACATGAGTTATTCATAGCGAGCATGAACCTATTCTTCGTTACTTAATCTGGATTCTTGAATAATCCTTAAGGAAGGTATTTCAACCTCCACAGGTATCACAACTTCATTCCCATAAACAAGTAGATAAAGGATTTTCCCAGTAGAGGTTCAAACCATTGTACGACACCCTAGTAGAGCATAGGGAAATATCTCATTCCATGATCTATCATTTTTAATCATTTTCCTCAATATCTTCTTGATATTCTTATTGGAGGTTTTCACAACTCCATTCATCTGTGGACGATATGTGGTCGAGTTGCGATGAATAATCTTGAACTGATCACAAATCTCACTCATCAAGTGACTATTCAAGTCAACCTCATTATCAATAATAATCAATTCTGGCACTCCAAATAGGCAAATTAAGTTATTTCTAACAAAATCTGCAACTACCTTCTTGGTGACGGATCTATATGAAACAACTTCGACCCACATAGTGAAGTAATCAATAGCAACCAAAATAAAACTATGCCCATTTGACGCAGGTGGCTCTATTGGTCCGATAACATCCATCCCCCAACCTATTAAAGGCCAAGGTAAACTTATATCATAAACATCATACGGGGGCATTCAGATCAAATCTCTGTGTATCTGGAATTTTAGGCACTTCTATTCATGTGGGGCCTATAGACTCCGGCGTGTACTTTCTTTATTAATTTTGTGGCTTCCATGGCATTAACACATTTTAGAAATCCCAAGTCTGGAGTTCTTCTGAAAAGAATCTCTTTAATTGGAAAATAATTCTCTGTCAAACGTCAGATCATCTTTTTCTGATTGTTACTGGCCTCTTCAAGATACGACTCGGATTCCAAATACCTTTAATATCATAGTACCATGGTTTTCCATCAAGTTCCTCTTTGATATACGTATAATATGCGGGCTGTTCCTACAAACTTATTTCCAAAGGATCAATGTAACTCTGATCTGGGTGCTGAATCATGGAGGATATAGTAGTCAAAGCATCAGCAAACTCATTTTGTATCCTCCAGTTATTTCTGAAATCAACTTCCCTGAATCTTCCATACAAATCTTGCACCAGCTCTACATAAGGGATAATCTTGGATTTCTTTACCTCCCATCCCTCGTACTTGGTGAATTAGCAAATCTAAGTCTCTGATGACTAGCAATTCACAAACACCTATATCAAGCACTAGCTTGAGGCTTAGGATGCAAGCCTTATATTCAACCATGTTATTGGTACACGGGAAGCATAATTTAGCGGTTGTTAGATAGTGTTGGCCTGTTTTTGACATCAAAATTTCTCTGATTCTTGATTCTTTGAAGTTGACCACTCCATCAAAGAACAATCTCCATTCAGGGTAGATCTATGCAATGTCCACTCCCACGAATAAAATATCCTCATCTGGGAAGTAAGTTTGAAGTGGCTCATATTCATAATCAACCGAACTCTCTGCTAAATGATATGTTAGGGCTTGCCACTTGATTGCCTTTTGAGTCACATACACAATGTCGAACTCACTCAGCAATATTTGCTACTTCTCTAACTTTTCCGTAGGCATGGATTTCTGAAATATATACTTTAATGGATCCATTCTGGAAATTACGTTGGAAATGAGATACGTTCTGAGTTATTTTAATATTGGATGGGTCTAGCTCGGTGACCCTTCTTCTGACTATGAACTCTACTAATTTCCCAGCCGGCACACCAAAAGCACATTCAGTAGGATTCAACTTCAAGTTTTACTTCCTTATTCAGTTGAAGAACTTTTCCAGATGTGTCAGATGATTTGAACTTTTATAGGTCTCGATAATTACAACGTCCACGTACACCTCAATCTTTTTATGATCATATCATGAAAATATCACCATTATATCCCTCATGTATGTCACACCAACATTCTTTAAACCAGACAACATCACCCTGTAATGATAAACTCCTCAAGGCATAAAGAAAACCATCTTTTTTGTGTCTTAATGATGCCCGGTGAAACAATCTATGAAAGACTATATTTCATGCTTTACATGATTATCGATGAGGATATAGATATTGAGTAGTAGAAAATTATCTTTGGGGCTAGCTCTATTCAAATCCCTATAGTCAACACAGATTCTGATCTTGCCGTCCATTTTTTGAATTGGAACAATATTGGCTAGCCATATTGGATGTCTTGTAACCTCTATAACCTTTGCTTCGTCACTTCTTCCTTGATTTTACTAGACATCGATCCTGATTCTCTTAACTTAGTCATTGTCCCCCTGGTCGACCACATCAGTTTCTTCTAGGTTAGGCTTTCTTGATTCTCAAACTCTTTGGCTCTTCTATTGACTGTTCTAGGGCTGTTGTCTCTCATTCATAATTATCTTTCTTGATTTGATCATTTTGATCTTGACATGAATGATAATGACAGGTTTTAAAATTTTTGTTACTCATCCGTACTACCACCAATTTTGTGGAGAATTAAATTTTATTTTTTTATTTATTCTATTGATCAGGGAGTAATAAGTGGAGTGAAAGTCCAGTTCAATAACGTTTCCTTCAATTCATCTTCCTTGATTTCGGTTGTCATTAAAAAAATTTCCCATGGTAACATCACACTTTTTCCTATTCCATCCTCAAGATCATCGCTTATAGGTTTTGAAAAATAGCTGGTAGAGTTCAGTTTTACTACTAGTCATTTTTCCTTTCCTGTAACAAAGCTATAGTCAAGAGAGGAATCTATATTCACTTTGATCTAGTGAAGTAGGGACATTTTATGCCAACACAAAGTATTTTCTATTACCTGCAAAGTAAAAACAACTCAAAGGTTAATGTGTTAGTTTTTGTTAGTAATAAGCAAGACGATAAGGCGGGAAGTAAACACATAAGATTGTTTCTCATATCTTGCGAATTGATCCATGTAGTAATGATGACTCAAGAATTTCAATGAACAAGATTTTGATCATTGATATTTACAAATGAAATTTATCAGGAAGGTTCAGCTCTTCTTCTTTCTAACCTTATTTCTTCTTTCAAGAAAATGGAGGATAACAGAATATTTAAAGATAGAGGTCGGGCCAAAAGGCTACCTATGTATCTCATGGAGGAGAAATGAGGCCCTACATAGTTCAAACATATAATGGCTTCTTCTGAGTCCATAATCAACCTTCTTGAAATGGTAGCAAGCTTTTTAGGAAGTTTTAAGAATGATTGTAGACTTTTCTGAGAGGCTTAAGAGACCTGGAGTATGTTTTGTCGAACTTTTATACAGTGGGTATTTTTTGACTTAGGGTGTTCTTTGAAAAATGGGATTGGATCAATTTGACTTTGATGCAAATCAACATAACATGTATAAGCAAATAAGGTAGTTATATCACACGAGCATATTGTAATAAACATCCATCCTAATTGGGTGACCCTTTTGAGCCAAGGGTTGGCCTATCGTATTTGAAGGAAGTATATGTTTTTTAAAATCAATCCATTATCCCCAAAAAACCTCCATAGGTACACATGAAAGGCATAAATTCTTACAAAAGTTGCACAAAAGGGATACAATCTTTAGGGAAAGAGAAAATAACATGAGAAAAAGAACAATGTCTTACGCAGGGGATAGTAGCTCCTAGATATTCCTTCATCGTCCTTCGCCCTCTTAACTTTGTCCACTTCTTATCATATTCGATATATGTTGATGATCAAGTGATTCCTGTATAACTATGCTCTATACTCATAGGACATTATTCTGAGAAATCATGCAATCGCCTAAATCGATCAATCATCAACCTCTTGCTTGACTTATTTTAATTCTTCCAACAATTGGTATATGATTGAAGTGTCCATATACGAAAGCAAACAAATTAAGTCTTCCCTCTACCCCAAAGGATAATGGATTTAATTAAATAACATATATTTCTACAACACATAAATATGATTCATCTTTAATTGACTCGTGGCCAATAAACGTAGGGCAGGTATTCTAATGGGCCCAATTCCCCCTCAGGCATTGGATCGTCATAGGCTCATACCTAAAAGAGAGTTTTGGTTTAGCTCTATCCTTGGTGTCTAGAGTTGGGTTAGACACAGGTTCCCAAGCGGGTTTGGAAATACGAACAGCCTCCGACCGCCTAATGTACCGATAAACAATTGTATTCCTAACACATAATTTGGAGTTGATCACTAAGGGTCGAGACATTCACAAAACCCCAAAATAGTTTAATAATCATTATGCGAGATTATTCCATAAAATGCAACAGTTAAATTTCACAGAATTTAAACATATAAGCACATAAACAGTTTAATAATTAGTCAAAGAAGCTATTTCAAATATTTGGTTAGAATCTAGTTAAACTCCCCAGCAGAATCGCCATTTCTATTTTATCCCTTTTTAACTCGAATGGTTGAAAAACATTGATTTCGATTTTTTAGACTATTTCAAAACTTAAATAATTTCAAAACAATCTAACAAATTATAGAGTCGCCACTTAATTTATTTGAAAAGAAATTAAGAAAACTTTTTTAAAATAAAATCCTAAGTCTCAAAACAGAAAAAACTTAGCTCTTTACAAAAATTTTGGGTAAGAGATTCTTATTAACATTTCAGGAAGGTTTTAAGGCACCTAAAATGTCCGCTAACTTGCGGTTATCCGGACTATTTGAAAACCACTTTGACTAACTTTGAAAAAAGAGAAGTTGGTTTTTGAAAAGAAAGTAATTTAGGACGAAACTTGTATAAAATTAATTTTTAATGACTTAGTAGGGAATTTAACCAAGTCTAAGAAAACAAATAGCAAATAAGCACATATAGAGGAAAGGGGAAAATTAGAAGACTTAGGCTTATAAGGCCAAATCCATCAACCCTGTCCTAATCTAAATATCGGGTTTTGACCCATACCCTATCCTAAACTATTTTTCGGGATTCATTGGTCCAGAATCGGCTTCACCTATACTAAAATACAACTTTGGCTTCGAGGCCCAAATTAATGAATAAATAGATAAATAAACAAATAAACCGATAAAGAATAATAAAATGATAAAAATCAAGACTTTTCAAGTCTCTAAGAGATCTCATCAATGGGTTTTGACCCATTTTCCTTCTTCTTCCATCTTCTTGTACCCGCACTCCATATAGTCGACTTTTGGTTTATACTTCAAACTTGACTTGCCATTATGAAATGCAAGAGGAAAAGAGTCCATTTGGACTCGATACGTTTTTTGCATGCAAAGAAAAGATAAGAAAATTAATATATGTTCAAGGCATAAAAGTGACACATTTCAAAGCAAAAGAAAATATCAAGAACCAATCTTTGGATGAAAATGATAAGCACACTTGCACACGTATAACAAGAATGAGAGTCAATAGATAAAATGCAAAGCAAAGACACCCACTTACATGCCTCATGATTTATGTTCATATTAAGAAAGAATAAAGGTAAAAGGAAGAAGACCAAATTCAATAAATTAATGTGGGAACAAACAACGCAAGCATGCAAAAGTAAAGGAATGAGGCAATAAGAAAAATAACCCTGACTTCTAAAGTTGAACAAACATAGACACTAATCAATATAACAAAATAAAATAAAGGCTAAATTTTCAAGAAATGGAATCTTTAAACTTCAATTAAGGCGACATTAATGAAGATTCAAACATCTAAATTACAACCAACATTGTAGGGGGAAAAGTGTAATGGCCTGTGCTTTATCTTTCTAAAACATCATTGATTCTCTTTTGATATTATGAATCAAAGAGAGACACGAATCAAATCTTTACACACACAAAAAGCACATATAACAATTCAAAGGGAGTAAGAAAATTAGAATAAAAGTTTAGTATTTCTATAAGTGACATATCGTTCAACAATCATACTATGCTTGACTCGAAAATATCTAAATAATTCTATTTAGCCACAAAAGCCCAAACTTTCTCATTATTTTAACAAGTTAACATGCGAAAAAAAGGAATAAACATCTTGAATTAAAAAAATCTAGCACTTTATCTCTCATATGAGGATTTTGAAATTCATTAAAATAATTAGTAAGGAAATGACAAGTTCTTGACTTAACGAATTACTATTTTATTAAAGAAAAATAATCAATATTATTTATTCTTTTCAACATAAGGAAAATAACTTTACAAGCTAAAAATAAATATATCCGCCAACAATGAATTTAAATAAAGCATAAAAACTCCTTTTAAAAAATGATTGAAACTTTATCTATAATAATCAAAAAATAAAGTAAAAAGAATAAAAAATTAATAAAAAATCAATACTAACTATTCTTTTCAACATAAAGAAAACAACTTTACAAGCTAAAAACAAATATATCCACCAATAATGAATTTAAACAAAGCATAAGTACATCTTTTAAGCAATGATTAAAACTTTATCCATAATAATCAAAAAATAAAGTCAAAAAAGAGAAACAATCAATATTAAATATTCTTTTTAACATAAAGGAAACACTTTACATGATAAAAACAAACATATTAGCCAACAATGAATTTAAACAAAGCATAAGTACATCTTTTAAGCAAAGATTGAAACTTTATCGGTTTATCCATAATAATCAAAGAATAAAGTCAAAAAGGAGAAACAATCAATATTATCTATTCTTTTCAACATAAAGTAAACAACTTTACATGCTAAAATAAACATATCCACTAACAATTAATTTGAACAAAACATAAGTACATCTTTTAAGTAAAGATTGAAACTTTATCTATAATAATCAAAGAATAAAGTCAAAAAGGAGACACAATCAATATTAACTATTCTTTTCAACATAAAGGAAACAACTTACATGCTAAAAATCAACATAGCCACCAACAATGAATTTAAACAAAGCATAAGTACATATTTTAAGCAAAGATTAAAATTTATCTATAATAATCAAAGAATAAAGTCAAAAAGGCAGTACAAGTATTGCTAGTTCATTTTTATACCATGAATATGAAAATAACCATAGTATCGATACCACAATGTCCTATGGCCTTCAAGACCGTCAACAACAAACAATCCCAGCAAATAAAATTTTAACTAGAACTACAAAGAAGAAAATAATAATAATAAAATTAAAAAAAAAAAAGAAAGGTGTGTTTACTTTTTTTGGGGCAGCAAAATGGGACTACAAGCTTTCTTCGGATTCTTGATCACCACCAGAAAGCGTTCAACTCGAAAACTTCGATTAGCCCACGAATTTCATGGAAAAGAAATTTTTTTTACTAAAATAAAAACTTTTCTTTGCTCAAAGTTTTTTTTTTCCCAACCATGAGATTTGGTCTTTCTACCAAAATAGAGATAACATTTATAGAAAATGATGAGGATTCAATTCTATTAATCCACCAATGTGGGAGAAAGTATTTAGGGGTGTTTTGAAATTTTAAAATTGAAAAATAAGGTGAGTTGGAAGCATGGTGGGGGGAAATTGTACATTGTAGTATAATTTTTAAATTTCAAATTTGAGAAAAAGGACAAGGTTGAGAGGGGAATTGTATAATGTGGTACAATTTTTAAATTTCAAAATTGAAAAAAGGACAAAGTTGAGGGTGAAATTGTACAATGTAATATAATTTTTGAATTTCAAAATTGAAGAAAGGACAAAGTTAAGGTGGAATTGTACTATCTAGTAGAAATTTGAAATTTGGGATTTGAATTTGATTTTGGTGGAAATTGGGTAGAAATTATAAGAGTTTTTGGGAATTTAAGGTTATTTCAAATATAACCCAAATTGAGATTTAAAACTTAGCCAAATTTATTTAATTTTGACCAAATTCAAATTCAATACGAATTAATACTTCCTTTAATCTTGAACTTCTTGATTTAATAAAATCAAATAATATTTCTCCAAATAAATTGATTTTGAGAACAAATTTTATTTAGATCAAGACTATCCGTTTAGATTAATTTTCAAGCTTAATTAGTAAAAGTTCAATTTTGATAAAAAAAAATATTCATTTTAGTAACAAAATGTATATAATTTCGCATATGCAAATACGAAAACATATAATCATCAATTAAATGATAAAATCAACCCAAATAAATATTTTAGAGCGTATTTATCCGGATGAAATAAATATTTTAATTTTCATAAAGATTAAAGAAACTCAGGGTTAAATTTAGTCGTGGAGGGCAAAAATTAGGTGTCAACAATACCTACGGAGGCAAGCCTCCCAACGCAGGAACCATGGGGGGTTAATCAACCATATACAATCCACATATCTCATATCTCCTTTCTAGAACATCCCTCGAAAAGGGTTTTATAAGGTGTTACAATATCTCCTTCTCGGCACGTCCCTCGAGAAGGGTTTTTAAAAAAAGGTGTTGCCAGTATTATTTAGGTGTTGCCACGGTGGTCTCAATCTTTCATGAATGAGTATGATCTGAGGATATAATGCTCACAATCAATCACAGTGAGCATTTTCACAACCAACCACATAATATATTTTCATAACCAACCACAATGATACATTTCCACAACCACGTGAGCCAATATCCACTTATTATTTCCGTTTCATCCATGAATTTACATATGTCTCATATGCTAGTACAGTATGAATATAGTCACAATATACCAATGGTACCATATTAAGCATTTTAACAACACAATACAATTATTCACCTATATTCAAGGCTATCAATATCACATAGGACCCCACACGGTCACACATATGACATAATATCTCATTTTCGACAATTATAACACATATAGGCCCCCACAGGGTCACAACACATAGATAGCTACTTTTTTAATGATTAGTTCTCACCTTTTACATGCATTTTATACCATAATTTACTACCCAACCTAGTTTGAAAGAGTAAAGTCATAACCTACCTCAAAAGTCAAAATCAGTCGGCTACACTTAGAATTCATGACCTTACTTTTCACGAATGATTTCGATCTCCTCTAAAACATCAAATATGTAATCTACACATTAAAACTAAACCAACGACACCCAAATTGACTACCTTTTATTTGAGATAAAAATGGATCCCCGGAACAGGTTTTTTGAAAAAGTGCAAAATCGTAAATTTAATTCAAAAATGCATTTTTCACTTTTTTTAGGAACCTACAACTAAAAACTCAAGTCAAATCGAGTCAAAAACGAGATTCAAATCAAAGAAAAATCATTTTTGAGCTTTATCGGGTAAAATCTATAAAGTTCGGGTTAAAATCAAGAATCAGAGTTGTTTTAAAGGTTAAATTGATGAAATTTTAGTAATTATAAGATTAAAATAATATTCAAATGAAAATGAGTGAAATTTGAGTTTAAAATCAAGCCCTAAGATTTTTTGGATTTTGAGAAATTAATCAAGAAATTACTAAGAAAATGGTTGAATTCTTACCTTAGATCAGTAATAGAATCAAGAAATAGATGTTAATCTAGCTTCCCAAGCTCCCATAAGCTTCACTTTTAAGCTCCCACACAGTTTTAGGGTTTAACTCTCAAAAGGCAAGGTAAAAGAATGGATAAAATGGGCCAAAAAGGAGTTTAAAAAGTTGATTTTTATAGCAGATTTGCACTAGATTTTCCTTTTAAAGTCCCACCCGAACTTTGACGGGGTGTGCGTGATTCGTTCGAAGTCCGATATATACAAACGAACTGTGTAACCACACTAAGTTTGACGTTCTGAACGCGTTGACGAAACCATATTTTCAGAAAAATATTGTTTTCACAAAGTTGACCCCAAAAATTCGAAATCACAATTTTTCAAACTAAGGGTCGAAATGAGATTTAAAAGCCGTAAATCACAGCAATCATGTTACAACTCTAAAATTGACATTTTAAATCTGCTGGCGAAGTCATATTTTTCATCTGAGATTATTTCAACCGAATTAGGATCCCACACCCATATTTTCAATTTTTCAACTTTTCAATCAATAGGTCGAAATGAGCCCGGGTGCACCGGACCTAACCAAAGTTCTACCTAGCCTAAAATCGATATTCCAGAGCTATTGGTGCATTCCGTTCAACCATCCTTCGTACGGATCAAATGATATCCACATTAGTGCAAAATAAAACACTCGAAGTCATTTAAACCCACAATATTGCATAAATGATACCAAAATGCATCGGGAACCATGCCAATCACCCCACGCCCCAGAAATACCATAATGCAACTACGGAGAGCGCTAAAATAATCAAATCACACAGAAATACATAATTCACATATTTTATCAAAAAGCCAGTCGTTACATCATCCACCACTAAAAATTTAGTTCGTCCTCGAACTAAGGCAAAGAAATACCTGAATCAACAAAGAGTTGGAGATAAGAACTACACATATTAGACTCAACCTCCCAAATATCCTCATCTATAGGTCGATATCACCACTGAACCTTAACCACATGGATGACTCTGGAGACAACCGCCTAACATCCATGGCCAAATGGAGACTAGCTCCTCAACAAAAGACAACCGCTCATCTAACTGAACTGCTCCCAATAAATAGCAAGAGACTCATCCGGAATATAGCGGCGAAGCATAAAAACATAAAAAACTGGATGAACAACTAATAGATAAGGGGACAAAGCCAACTCATAAGCCACATCACCAACAGTCCGAAGAATCTCAAATAGACCAATACATCTGGGGCTAAGCTTGACCTTCGTACCAAACCTCATTACACCCTTCATGGGTGAAACCTGAAGGATGACGGAATCACCGACACTAGATCTCAAGGCACGAAGTCTACAATCGTCACAATACTTTTGCCTACTCTGAGCATCTCTAAGTCTATCCTAAATTACCTGGACTCTATCCAAAGACTCACAAAGAAAGTTCGCACCTCGAGGTCTTTCCTCTGAAACATCAAACCAATTCACTGAGGAGCGACAAAACCTATTATACAACACCTCAAAAGGAGCTATATCAATACTGAAATAGTAGGCAAACTTTGCTAAAGCCAAATGTTGCTCCCACTGGCCACCAAAATCCATCACATACGCACAGAGTATATCCTCTAAAACCTGAAGAGTTCGCTTTGACTGGCCATAAGTCTAGAGTGAAATATTGTGCTAAGATCAACCTGAGTACCCAACTCATCCTGAAAAGCCCCCCAAAAGTAAGATGTGAACATAGAACCTCAATCTAAAATAATGGACATCGACACACCATGCAGACGCACAATCTCACGAATGTATATATGGGTCATCCTTTCAACACTGAATAAGACCTGAACCAGAATAAAATAAGCTGACTTGATCAATCGATCCACGATGACCCAAACACTATCATAACCATGAGATGTATTAGAAAAACCAGTCACAAAGACCATAGTGATCCATTCCCACTTTCACTTGGGAATGGGCAACCTCTAAAGCAATCTATCAAGTCTTATATGCTCGGATTTCACCTGCAGGCAACAAAGGCAACGAGCTATGAAGTTCGCCATATCCTGTCTCATACCACCCCACTAATAGTGCTACCTCAAATCACGATACATTTTAGTCACTCCAGAATAAATGGAATATTTAGAACAATGGGCCTTCTCCAAGATCAACTAAATCCAATCACCCACTCTCGGCAAACAAACTCAGCCCAAAATCTTCAAAACTCCATCTGGATCAAGTAAGGCTTTCTTAGCCTCCTCACTCAATACTTTATCTCGAATCAATCTCAATCCAACATCGTGAAACTGATAAGATCAAATCTGCTCCATCAAAGAAGATCTAGCCTCCACAAATAACGCCTAGGTGTTAAAATATCAAGCCTAACCATCTGATTAGCTAAAGATTGAACTTCTAAGGACAAAGGTCTTTCTTGGGTCAAAATATGTGCCAAGCTACCCATGCTAGTCGACTTTCGACTCAAGATATCTATAACCATATTAGCCTTGCTCGGATGTTAGAGAATAGTTAAGTCATAATCCTTAAGCAACTCAAGCCAATGACACTACCTCATATTAAGATATTACTGGTTGAAGAAGTACTGAAGGCTATGAGGATCTGAGAAGATTCCATAATAGACTCCATACAAGTAGTGCCTTCACAATTTCAAGGCAAACACGACTGCGCACAACTCGAAATCATGGGTAGATTCCTCTCATGAGGCTTCAACTGGCGATACACATAAGAAATCACCATACCCTCCTGCATCAACACAATACCTAACCCAACACCTAAAGCATTACACAAGATGGTATAACCCGCGCAATCCCTAGGCAAAGTCATGATAGGAGCTGAAGTCAACAAATCCTTGAGCTTTTGAAATCTTATCTCACAAATATTGGACCACTGAAAAGAAATCTTCTTCTAAGTCAACTTAGTCAAAGGAGATACAATAAAAGAGAAACCCTCAACAAAACACGGATAATAACTTACTAAGTCAACAAAACTCTGAATCTCGATGGGCAAAATAGGTTTAGCCCAATCACAAACCACTGGAAACTTGGTTAGATCAACCATAATACCTTTCTTAGTCACCATATGACCCAAAAAATAGACTCCAACCAAAACTCACACTCAGAGAACTTGGCATACAACTTCTCATCCCTCAATCTCTAAAGCACAATTCGCAAATGCTCCTCATGCTCAACCTCACTCTTGGAATACACAAAGATATTATCTATAAATACAATAATAAAAGAGTTAAGATACGATCGAAACACTCGGTGCATCAACTCCATGAATGCGACAAGGGCATTAGTTAACCCAAAGGACATGACCAAGAACTCATAATAGTCATATAGAGTTTGAAAAGTTGTCTTAGAATATTCGAAGCTCTAATCCTTAACTGGTGATAATCGGACCTTAAATCAATCTTTGAAAACATCGTAACACTCTGAAGCTGATCAAATAAACCATTAATACGAGGAAGGGAATACTTCTTCTTAACTGTCACCTTATTAAACTACCGATAATCAATAAACATCCGCATAAACTCATTCTTTTTCTTCATAAACAAGACAGGTGCACCTAAGGTGAAACACTAGGTTGGATATATCCCTTTATCCAACAACCCCTGCAACTGATCCTTCAGTTTCTTCAGCTCTATTGGGGACATCCTATAAGAAGGAATAGAAATGGGCTTGGGGTCTCGCTCTACATTAATAGCAAAATAAATATCTCGATCCAAAGGCATACCAGGCAATTCCACCGGGAATACATCCATAAACTCACGAAAAACACACACAAAATCCAAGAAAAGAGGTAAAATAATACTAGTATCATGGATATGATCCAAGTAAGATAAACATCCCCTTTCAACTAATTTAGGAGCCTGAACTTAAGATATAATCCTCTTAGGACCCGAATGAAGTGTACCCTTCCAAGTATCCTTGGCACACACGACAAAGCTAAAGTCACAGTCTTAGCAAAATAATCTAAGACAGTATGATAATGAGCCAACCAATCCATACACAAAATGACATCAAAACGGACCATATCTAACACAAGTAAGTCTACCAAAGTCTCACTCCCGACAAAAGTCACAACACAAGATCGGTGCACTCGATCCACCATTAAAGAATCACTTACTGGGGTAGATACACGAATAGGCATGGCAAGAGGCTCACTAACAAAATCAAAACCCAAATCAAAATACGTGGCACATAGCAAAAAGTAAATCCTGGATCAAATAATACATATGCAGGTCTGAAACAAACAGGGATGATACCTGTAATCACAATATCAGAAGCCTCTGCCTCAGGTCTAGCTGGCATATCATAACACAAACCACGACCATCAGCTACCTGGGTGGTCCTACGACCACCAACTGCCTAAGTGGCCCCACGACCACCCCCACGAGCTCCACTACCTCTGCTCCTCACACCTCTAGTAGCACCCCTACCCCTTATAGCTAGAATAGGAATAGACTGAATCACCCGATGAAGACAGTCCCTAGACACATGGCTAATCTCATCGCACTCATAGCAACCCCTATGACCAGTATCAATAGGAGAAGTTATAACTAGGCTCGAACGACCACCCTGAACTGCTGAACTAGAAGATCCACCACTTGAAATCTGTAAAGCATCCTGCACTAGCCTATCTTGATACCCATGAGAATATCTGAAATCTCTACCACAAGAAACCTAATCTCTAAACTCACCAAAATGGCACACCTTCTTGGAGCCTCTTTGTCATACCCGAAGAATGCCTTCTTTCATTTTTGCATGATCTATAATGCTTTGAAAAGATGCTCCAAATACAACCATCTGAGATGTAGCCAACTGAAGAGAGACATCCAAACCCTTCACAAACTTCCAAATCTGCTCAGAGTCGGTGGAAATGCTATCATAGAAATATCTAGACAGAGCATGAAAGTGTGCCTCATACTCAATAACTGTTCATAGAAATATCTGGACAGAGCATGAAAGTGTGCCTCATACTCAATAACTATCATGGAGCCCTGCTCCAAATGATCAAATTTGTCCCGCTTACAATCTCTTAAACTGAAAGACATAAATCTCTCTAAGAAAGCCTCGACGAACTGATCCCAAGTCATCTCATGAGAATCACGAGGTGTACAACTACCAAGAGACCTCCACCAATATCTCGCTGCATCTCTCAACTGATAAAATATAGTATAATCCACCATCTACACAAAAAGAGTAAAACATAACTAAGAAAAAGGGTATGAAAGAACTTCGCACGATAAAAAATAAAATGAAGGAAATTTTCTAAAGACGTCTTATATTCTCTCGAAGATAAATACAAACGTCTACGTACCGATCCGCGAGACTCTATTAGACGTCCCATTCTCACACCATTGAGACCAATGAAACCTGGCTTCTTTGATACCAATTTGTCATGACCAAAAAATGAGGGTCATGATGACACTTATGGCGGTGTACCTTGATAAGTAAGTCTATCACCCAAACTGATACAAAAAATAAAAAGGATAAAAATACCCCAAGGTAAGGCTGCTAGAACGAAACTAAACCATACAAATAAGCATATCAATGCGGCATAAACTTATCCAAAATACTAATCATACCCAAAAACAGGTGTCCATAGTGTAAGAACTACTAATACAACCAGGAGTCAAGTACATCAGAAAAATAACGACAAAGAAACAATATTTGTCTTCAAATACGGATAAATACATAACTAATATAGAAATTAGAGGTGAACTTCGAACATATGAATGTCCAATCGCTACCTTAGAAGCTCCAACAATCGCCCGAATCAAGAAAGCAGAGGCCCACTCGAGCTAGGACCTGCATCGAAAGGGCGCAATAAGCATGAGTACAGTCCACTTGTACTCAGTAGGTATCATAGGCCTACCGAAAAAGGAGTAAATAAAGCATAAAAAATATAAACTAAGGGTATGCCACCTGCAATCAGAAAATGTCCCATAACAGTACCCTACATCGCTTGCACTAACAATTATAATATATCACGTATATTAGAACATGACGCAAAGATAGAACACAAGTATGCATTATATCACATATAAGTAGAACAAATGGGAACATGCATATACAAGATAATCAAATACAAGTAAAAGAAGATAAGACAATTACATAGATAGCAACTCAATATGGAAATACAACACAATATAAACACAATAAAGTAAGTGAAATGTATATGATGATGAGGATTATGATTATGATGCACGAGATCGTCGCACGACCTACGAAATCATCACACAATCCTCATATACACCTACGGAGGCAAGCCTCTCAACACAGGACCCATGGGGGTTCGTTAACCCATATACAATTCATATATCTCATATCTCATTTATCGACACATCTCTTGAAAAGGGTTTTATAGCGTGTTACAATATCTCTTTCACGGCACCTCCCTTGGGAAGGTTTTTTAAAAAAAAATATTGCCAGTGTTACTCAGGTGTTGCCACGGTGGTACCAATACTTCGTGAATGAGTATCATATGAGGATGTAATGCTCACAATCAATCACAATAAGTATTTTCACAACCAACCACATAATATATTTTCACAACCAACCACAATGATACATTTCCACAATCGCGAGAGCCAATATCCACTAATTATTTCTGTTTCATCCATGAATTTCCACATGAGTCTCATGCCAATAAAGTATGAATATAATTATAATACAACAACGGTACGGTATTATTCACATGTATTCAAGGTTATCAATATCATATAAGACCCCACACGATCACACCTATCACATAATATCCCAATTTTGATAATTACATCACATATAGTCACCCACACGGGCACAACACATAGATAGCTATTTTTTTTATGATTAGTTCTCACCCTTAACACGCATTTTATATCATCATTTACTACCCAACCCAGTCTAAAAGAGTTAAGTCATATTTATCTCAAAAGCCAAAATCGGTGTCATTCAGTACAAAGTAAGAGACTGAAAAACAAAGTAAAAATTTGAAAAACAAAATACTTCTTTCACCAACTCATCATCATCATTGTACGTACTCGGAACATCTTTAACTTTTCTTTTATGCTCAATACCTCTAACTTCTTCCGAAGGCGATGCATCTTCTTCTTCAGATTGAGAAATTCCTAAGTCAAACGTTGGAACCGTATGTACATCAGGGTCACTACGTTATATACTTCTAGTAACCCTTCATAAAAGTATTATCCACCATTGCTAAATCAAAATAAAAGATCTGCAAAAAAAAAAAACTAACTATTCAAATTATAAATTAATCAAATACACACATAAGTAGGTTAAAACTAACCTAAAATATGAATATCAATTGATAAATTATGAGGATTTATTGATTGTTATCGTGAGAGAGATGTGGATTAAAGAAGAAACCGCTTCTAAAATTGAGTATTTAGGGATAAAGAGAGAGTGATTTGGGGTAAAAGGAGAGTTTGAGTAAAGTGAAAAAAGTGTCGTTGCTTTATTGGTTTAAAAACAAACGTGTGTCAGGATCTGTAAATAATTTAAAAATTATTCCCACTTCTAGATAAAAAATATAATTATGGCAAATTAGGCTTTGAGTGGTAATAAAAGTCCGATAGTAGCTAATTTGGGTAATTTCTTCTTTAAAAAAATAATATTTAATTAAATAAGTAAAATAGACATTTATGACATGCCTGCTTCAGCTGTTTCAACTATAACTTTACTAAATATCACGCTATTTAATTATTATAAGTCATTTAAGTATTAAAAAGTTAATAATATTTAATAAAAAGGTAAAATAGATATAAAAATGATAAATTGACTCTTGATTTTAAATTAACTTGACGTCTTATATGAGGTCCACTTAAATTTTTTTCACAAGTATTTTTATAGTAATTATGTTATCTCACTTCTAATTAATTGTTGTAAGTCATTTAAGACATTTATGTTTCCCTGTTTCAATCATAATTTTACTATATCACTCTTAATTAATTATTACGCCATCTAAGCATTGTACCACTTAAATTGGAATAGGAAAATTATTATAAATCATAATAATTAAAATTTAAATTATTTAAAGGATATAACTGGCTATCGACGACACAACTTTATACAAGGAGAGTAACATATATTATTCAAAAATTACATAAAAAGTATTATAAATTACAATAGTTAACAACTTAAAATATCTAAAAATAATTTAATCTTTTATATATTTCAAAAAAAAAATACATAAAAAATATTATAAATCACAATAATTAATAAATTAAAAATTTTAAAGACATAAAATATTTTGTTGACTTTCAAGATTATATTGGTGTCACTTAAATTGGAATAGAAGAAAAGTATTATAAATCACAATAATTAAAAACTTAAATTACTTTAAAATTATAATTGACTATCAATGCTATAAGAGTTTGGACAAAAAAAGTAACGTATATTATTTGAAAACTACATAAAAAAAATACTATAAATTAAAATAGTTAACAGCTTAAATTATCTAAATACATATTAAAAGTATGATTAATTATCTAAATTCTATTTGTGTCACATAAACTGAGACAAAAAAATAACATATATTGAACCCGTGCTAGATCTCGGATGAATTTTAGAATGCATATGCAATCCTTTTCTTATAAAGTTTTGTTTAAATATATCAAAATTGAAAAGGCAAGTTCTAATACAATATACCAAACAATGTACAAGGATAGTAACATATATTATTCAAAAATTACATAAAAAGTATTATAAATTACAATAGTTAAAAAATGACAGCCCGGTGCACTAAAGCTACCGCTATGCGCGGTATTCAGGGAAGGACCCCACCACAAGGGTGTATCGTACGCAGCCTTACCTTGCATTTCTGCCAGAGGCTGTTTCCAAGGCTTGAACCCGTGACCTCCTAGTCACATGGCAGCAACTTTACCAGTTACTCCAATGCTCCCCTTCGAAATAATTTAATATGTTATATATTTCAAAAAAATATCTAAAAAAAAATTAATAACTTAAAATATCTAAAAATAATTTAATATGTTATATATTTCAAAAATATACATAAAAAAATACTATGAATCACAATATATAACAACTTAAAAATTTAATAGATATAAAATATTTGGTTAACTTTCGAAATTATATTAGCATCACTTAAATTGGAATAGAAGAAAAGTATTATAAATCACAATAATTAAAAACATAAATTATTTTTAAAATATAATTGACTATCAATCCCATAAAAGTTTGGACAAGAAAAGTAACGTATGTTATTTGAAAATTACATAAAAATATTATAAATTACAATAGTTAATACTTAAATTATCTAAATACATATTAAAATATGATTGATTATCTAAATTTTATTTGTTTCACATAAATTGAGACAAAAAAATAACATATATTGAACTCGTGCTAGATCACGGATGAATCTTAGAGTGTATATGCAATTTGTTTTTTTTTAGTTTTATTTAAATATATCAAGGTTGAAAAAAAAATTCTAATACAACATGCTAAACAGTGTATAAGAAATAATGTTAGCAAAAATAATATCAATATTACTAATACAAGCATTATTAATGCAAACATTACTAATACATTTTATTTAAAATTATTTTTATACACTCTAACAAATGACTCCTACGTTTCAGTGGAAGGACCATATACAAAAGTAAATCTCGATAAAACATTTACAGAAGTATGTTTTATCGCATTCTTAAAGTCAAATAACTTAAATTAATATGACAAATGGTAACTTATAGTTTTTTATATAATTTTTTTAAACACTTAAAATTTAAATTTAAAATATCAATTTAATTTAACTTCAAAAAACAAGTTGATAAATAAAAAAGAAGGAGAAACAAAAGCAAAAGATGTTTATGTCGACTTAGTAGGGGAATATAATGCGATTTTGGGGTTATTAATTGCAACCCACATGTGATGTAATATGCAATGACTAAATAACTCTTTATCTTTTTCAACAATCATTCTCTATTTTATACAACAGGTATCAAGTCATGTGTATCAATTTTAATCTCATATTTTATACTTAATGTAGCAAATCTCAGTCACATGATTAAAGATCTAGACTTCAAAATACATCAAATTTTGATATTTATATGAATAAAAAGTTATACATAATTATCTGCTAAGATAATTTGGCTGCTTGAAAAATACTATCAAGTAGTTAATATTTTTATGTATTCATGTTTTATAATTCATAATTCAAATTGACATCAATCTAACTTATCGTACATAATCAAAATATCTTAATGTTGGGCCCGTACTGACACGAGTCATGCTCCTCTAATATAATATAGGAGAATGTACTATAATACCAATGATCCTTTTTTATTTTTATTTTAAAAAAAAAAGGAAAAAAGAAAAGAAAAATAAATGTCCAAACTTGCCCTTATAGTATCTCAAATTGCTTAATTTTTCTCCCTATTATATTTTTGGACAAACACATATACGATCCCTTAATCTTGTTTAAAAATTATATTTAAAGAATACAATACCATATCCAATTATGTTCCTATCAAAATTATACATAACAATATGTCACAAAATAATAATTTCGCATTAGAAATATATTTTTGGTACATTAATGCTCCTTATCATTAGCAAATTATTTCGTATTTGTTTTTTCCATTAATCGAATATCAACATGAAATAGGTGGATTTACCTATTCAAATTCATAGAAAGAAAAGGTTCAACCCCTCTAATTTCTATTATGGTTTATAATTAACCTTAGGTTGGATCGATCTTCATTAGGGGTGAAAAGCTAAAAAAAGGGCTATGAGATTAATGAAATTGTTATAAATGTATTTACATTATAGTGAATGTCTATTAAGATCTACTTTGATATCTATTAGAATTTGAAGCATCCGTCTTTTACTCAGACTAGGAGTAAATTTTTCCTATAAATAGAGGGGTTTTGTACATTGTATTGACAATCTTATGATCTCTCATCCCTCAAGAAAAAGAAATAAGAATCAGTCTCTCTATTCTCTCTACTCTTCTTTATTTTTTCTTGTTTTATAACACGTTATCAGCACAAGTCTCTAATTAGTTAATATATATACTTTAATTGGTTCGATGCAGGAAACTCCACACGGGTAAGTATTAAATTAGAGAGCTTATGGGTAACTATTAAATTATAGAGATTATGTGTCAATAATCTTTGGTGTGTTAAAATTTTGATTTGGCCAAAAAGAAAAACAAACAAGTTATTGTACGAGAGAAAATTTCTTTCTCTGCTTATGTTTGTAATCCATATATGATCATACACATATTAATGTTTTATGTAAAAGATTAAAGTCTTTATTTTACTACTGAACGGAATTAGGTTTGTTCATACAAATATATGTTCCTTCATAATTATTTTGGAGTGTTCTGTTTGCACAAACGACATAATTCGTACAGTTTTAAATGGTTGAATTGCTAAATTATATTTTCGATCACTATCATAAATTAGATGCTTAAATATTTTCATTGGCTCGTCCGAGTAAATATGGTGATCGTTGATAACCACTAAAAGTGGTATTATTTTGAAAGGCCCGAAGGCTATCTTACTAATAGAATAAAACATCAGGTTAGAGTCCCGATGCTCTATGATGATAAGATGTTGGGTTCAAATCCCATCGATATATGCCTAAGATGCCTTTATATGAATAAGATATTGAGTTTGAATCTCAATATACCATACTAATGATATTATGATGGCTAAGGCAAAATTATGGGTATTGGGTAAAAAGTCATGAAATTCGACCCATTGAATATGCTCCATTCCATGAAGTGAATGTAGTAGCAATATATGATAAGTCTGAAATATGAAAACTTACTTCATTCTTGAGGTGTATGTGGTAACAGTGCATAATATGTCTGAAAGAAGACAACTGATTGAATGCATGAATATACGCGTGGATGGACAATATGATAATGATCATCAAAAGTGATGATATTTTCACACGCATATTATGATCATAAGATATGCTAGAGAAAAATTTTCTACATCACATGTATGCCTCAATTTGATTTTGTAGTAACTATCATAATTTGATACGCTTAAGGCATGATTATATTCCATTCCTGGGGAATGAGAAACTTATTAATGTAAATGTGCACTTGAGTGTGATAGTATCACAACGCGCCTTCGAATGAAGCAGAATATCTGAGAAGAGTTATTTCGAAATCTACTTCTAAAGTAGTAAATATAAAATTTATTCATGTAATAGTAAATTTGAAATTTACTAAAGCAAAAGCATATATCATGGTAAACTTGAAGTTTATTAGATTAAAAGTTCACAAGTTGACATGAACAATTGCGACATCTCAAAGATGTGCATACTGAATATTGAACATATATTGAAGAATTGGAAAATTCTTCATTACTGTTAATATTGTTTGTTCTCATAATAAGTTAGTTGGACCAACTGATATTTGCATTGAATCCCTTAAATCTGAAATTATAAAAGGTGAATAAAGGCTCGTTCACCTATCATGTGATATGTTGAAAAGATGCATCAATAAGATGATCACATGTACATTGATGGTCAACCTACGTTTGACATTCATAAAGTTACTTGTCCAATATAAATTGAGCATAATTTTCAGATTGTGCAATCAAGAAAGTTATCTTGATGATGATGATTTAGTATTGAATGCCTTTGATAAATAGCTAAACCATCCCCAATGAGAATAAAACTTCATGTGTTGGTCTGAAATATGATATGTTGCATACAATAACACTTGTATGCATTAGACTAATAAATTACAATTAATTCTTCCCTCTCAATTGATTCAAGATCGGGAACCAATTATTTCATCTAATAATTTTGATGTGCGGTACACAATTAATGAATATACCATAATGCACAAAGATAGATTCCTCAAAGAAGTAGAGGATGTATATTAGTTTTTCTAACATAAGGGGGAGATTATAAGCAGCTATAAAATATGTGAGGAATTATCATCAGACCCTCATACAAAAGATAATTCTAGTCAAATACCGAACGAATCTCATATTTAAGTTGCAAGTGTTCCTATTTTGTGTCCTTAAAGGACAAAGTCTACGCATTCATGAAGCATGGTAGAAAAATCGGTTCTAAATGAAATAATTCTTGAAAAATAAGGAGCAAATAATCATAATAAAAAGAAAATTAACTCTTGAAGAGCTTACGACATAACACTTCATCAAACCTTATGAGAGGTTCATGTACCTAAAAATAATGAAGTGATGAGATCTCAAAATGTTATGTCGCAGTGTGAACCAATACTAAATGATATATCATCAATATATTTGACACAAATATTGGCACAATGTTGTAAAAGATTACGAGGATCTTAATTCTATGCTAATTTAAGCATGCTGACGTAGAAACATTTATCAAGTGACATGAAAGGATGCATCTTCGTAAGTATTATACTTATTTGATTTGCAGTCCAGATATTTGAAGATGTCACTCATGAAATGTTGAATAATGTCACTTGACAAAACTTATGTGAAAAACTTTTTAAGATTCAAAATGCTTGAAGCAAATAAAAGTTTCTGGGAAACTTATTTACAATCTTTATATTGTATAAGCTTATTGCTTGAACATCATTGGAACTCTTGGAGAGTTTTCAAATCAATAAATTATTTGCTAAAATTTAAAATATATCGAATTAGATTGATTATGAAGTACCATATCTTAGTGTAATTAATGCACTCATGTACCTTGCAAATACTACAAGGCTTATAACCTTTTCAGTCAATTTGTTAGTAAGATATATTTCTGCTCCTACTATGAGACATCGAAATGAGATAAAAAAACATGAGCTTATTTTATTCTAAAAATTGCAGTCCCAATTTTATTGATCGTGCTGATGTTGGGTACTTATTTGACCCGCATAAAACTCGATCTCAAATAAACTATGTGTTTATATATGGTGGTACTGTCATATCTTAGAGATATACAAAGCAATCTATCGTAGCCACTTTATCGAATCAAGCAAGCCGAGAATGTGTAGGTTGAGGTCCAAAATACATCTCATTCGACAAAAACATGGTATGAAATATGACAATCTACCCACAATTTTATACAGAGATAATTCAGCATACATAGCACATCTTAAGAGAGGATTCATAAATGGATATCGAACGAAGCACATTTTTTGCCAAAGCTTTTCTACATACACGAACTACAAAAGAATGATGATATTAACGTGCAACAGATTCGTTCAACTGACAATGTGATTGATTTATTCACCAAATCTTCTCAAATTACAACTTTCAAGAAGTTGTTGCAGAAGATCGAGATGCAAAAGTCAAGGATGTTTTCATTAAGAGGAGTTAATACGCGCTGTTCACTTTTTTCCTTACGAAATTTTGTCCCACTGAATTTTCTTTGTAAGGTTTTTAATGAGGCAGTCGAAATGCGTATTATTAGAGATGTGTATTCTTTTTCCTTCACTAGATTTTTTTCCTACTGGATTTGTTTTAGTAAGGTTTTTAACGAAGCACATTATCTACCAATTAGATATTCAAGGGGGAGTGTAATAAATGTATTTACATTATAGTGAATTTCTATCAAGATTTACTTTGATATCTATTAGAATTTAAAACATCCGTCTTTTACTCTGACTAGGAGTAAATTTTTCCTATAAATAGAGGAGTTTTGTTCATTGTATTGGCAATCTTATGATCTCTCATCCCTCAAAAGAAGAAATAAGAATCACTTTCTCTATTCTTTCTATTCTTCTTCTTTATTATTTCTTGTTTTATAACAGAAATCAGGTAATCGACAAATAATCCATCAAAAAGTTTCCCTTACCACAAGGATAATATAGATCAAAATGGTAATGGTGGGCAAAATTACTCAATATTGATCCTTTTTCCTTGTTTCAACTTGACAACCTTTTTTGTTCAAAAGAATCCCTTACATAAATATTAAGATAATATAATAACAATAATATATTCAATATAGTTAATGGAGTGTGAAAAGAATGAAGTGTATGTAAACTTTATTTCAATGTTTACAAGGTTGAACGAATTTTTTCGATAAATTCTAGATTCATGAAAAATAAAATAATATAAAAGACACCTTTTTTTTTAATCCGTATTTTAAAAGATAGTTCTGAGGCTCGCCCCAGAGCAAGGCGTTAGCAAAACACCTCGAGGCATAGGAATGAGGCTTAGTTCTGTGATTACGCCTTAAGTGTCCAACTGTACGCCCTTTACGGCCAACACTTGGGGCTCACCTAACAAATCTTAGACAAATTATGGTCGAATTCTTAATTAAAATTGTTGACCCTTATAATTTTAACAAATAAGTGACGCTTAATAAAAAAAAATTCATATAAATAAATAAGAAAATTGAGAATAACCCAAATAAAATTTCATTGTATAGCATATTTACTATTTGAAAGCACTGTAGGGGTGAATATCATTTAATATCTTTTTTAGAAAATACTTGATTAATCGAATTTTACATCTTCACTTATTATTGGTCTTCGAATAATTGTCACGCATCTCAAAATTAACATATTTTATCATTTGTCATGCGTCTCAAAATAATCGCTATTTGAAATGATAACTATCATGAAATATTGAATTCTTGTTCTAATCTAGGTAGTCATTCACTTTGAATTGAATAGTAAGTAAATTATTGTGCTTTATTATTTCAAAATTACCGCGAGGGTACTAATAAAATTTATTATTTATTTTCTTTTAGGAATGTAAATTGAATAGTACGATAGTAATATATTTAACAAAAATATAATTCTTTTATTATTTAAAAGTTCAGGATTTGCATATCATAATAGCTATTATAGCATTTCTTTATTTATGCTTGTAAAACTTTTTGGTTGAAGTGTAAAGTTGGTAAACACCAAGGGGAAAAACCTCCCAGAAATATCATGACTGAAGAAGGAACCCAACCAATTAGTCAGCAAGTTAACAATCTTATACCTCTAAAACCCCCAGATAAAATGAACATCTGCAACAATCCTGAATCCTTCAAATCTAAACTATTAGCTACAGACCAAGTTAATACCATGCATATGGAAGAAGAGTATTTGGGATCGGACTATTCAAATGATACCAACGATATTGAGGTTTTAGCTAATGGGATGAAAAGTATCTCCTTATCCAAGGAAGAAACAGCTCCCCTTGGAAACATTCCCTTATCATTAAACTTTTGGGTAAGAAAGTAACATAGCAATATCTCCGGGATAAGCTTATCTCACTCTAGCAACTGGCCGAATCTTTCCCTCTACTGACTTGGGATTAGATTTCTACACTATTAAATTGACACAAGCTAAGAGTGTCTCCAAAATTCTTCAAAATGGGCCCTGGTTCATCAATGGTCAATATTTATCGATTAAACGTTGGAAATCAAATTTTATCCCAGAAAAGGAAAAGGTCACTTACTCTGTGGTTTGGGTTCGGCTCCCCCAGCTTCCTACGGAATTCTATGACTCCCAATTATTTAAAAAGATTGGTAATGCCATCGGAAAATTACTGAAAATTGATGCTTGCACAAGCTCCACTCTCAGGGGTCATTATGCCAGATTGTGTGTTCAAATTCCCATAGAGGAAAATTGGTAGCCATATTGTAACACATTCTTTACGAAGGAGAAGGCTTTTTATGTACCACACGTGGTCGATTTGGTCACAGTATAGATAAATGCCACTTTAATACTCCACCTTTACCATCGTCTCCTACCTCCCCAAGCACACTACCAGCATCGGCGGAACCCAAACTCCCCATCCAAGAATGAAAAATGGTAAAGTTTTCCCCAAAACGAAAATGGTCACAAAAATGGAGAAGAAACAGCTCAAGCAACTATTGTGCGCCATGTTTGTCCAGTTGATGAAGCACCGGCTACCAAGGTAAAAATGGTAAACGCAAGCACAAGTACGAATTCGCCGTCCTTTATGTTCTCTTCTGTTTCATCTCTGCATCCTCATACTTCTAATTCAATCTCCAAAAAAGATGATATAAAAGGCAAAAATAAAATTAGGACTTACAAAAAAATAATATTAGATCACCCAATAGGGATATTGCTAAGCCTTCGTCTCTCACCTCCCTTAACTGTTTCAATCAATTTGCAGCATTAAATGTTACTTCTTCATCTTCTCAAAATATTTCCTTCCCCAAAGGATGTAATGATGTAATATCAGGGCCCATGGCTGTAAATAACCGAGCCCCAAAAAAAGAAATATCACTTTTTCTTGCCCTTGGTTACAAACTAGAGAACTTTTCACTGACGCATCCCACAGTGTCAATAACGTATCTTTTTCTCACGAAAACCCTAATAATAATATCATAGATAACCCAAAAAAATTACCAACTTGTACTGACCAAAGGGCTAACTTGACAATTATTTTTCCAAATACCACTTAGCAAGAAAACCTTTTGTCCTCACTATCAGGATACATGGCATCCAGACAATGCATGCAAAACAACTCTCCACTTATTTCTTCTACTACTAGCCCTGTTATTTTATCAGATACCACTCCCTCTTGCTCACCACTTCACTCTTCCACTCAATCATTACTTCTCCCACTTCACTCCAATTCCCTTTACTTAATTACTTCAAACTACTTAACTAAAGATGAATAACCATTTTGTTGTCCCACTTCACCAGAAAGTTCGTCTTTTTCCTGTCCCTCGATTTTCCATGCTTCCTCAACATAGACATTCTACCAAGACCATGTCATGTCACCCGCCATCCACTTCTCTATGCAACAAAACCAGTCCATCCCCTCCATCAGCCACAAACATGGATCAAAAAAGCCCTCCAAGGACAAGTTGCATTGTTCTCAATAGACATCAACAGAGTCGAAACATTGGTCATCCTATAAAATCAAAAATTTCTATCCCAACTGATCTCAGAGGGCGTGAAACAGGCCATCGAATACTTCATGAACCAAATATGGCTCACGAACATCATGGATCCAATAGCCCATCAGTCACTCCACAATTTCTCCACACAATGCAGATGTTATGGAATTTTCCCCATCTACTAGTTCAGTTCCCAAACACGCAAAAAGCTGCTCTGACCCTATTTTTCACCCCTCGGTCAGTGATCAATGCGGTTCAACAGGGCCAATTTTTGGTACCCTTTACTCCGCCACTAGTCCCAATCCAAGCACACGAGACCGAACATATGAAGAGAACCTCCTTCACGGAGATCTCCACCTTCAAAGAAGCAAGTCTCATTATATTTCCCGAGGACGAGGACAAAAAGTATGTCCACCTCTGTACAATCTCTCTACTGAAGATCTTCTTCGACCTGCGTTCGGCCATCAACAGTGTCATAGCCAAGTCTGCAGTAGTGATGACACCAATACTTGGGTGCAGTGAATTTCCTCTTGGGGCCAGCTCCTTTTCCCACTCAAACTTTTTCACCCCCATGACGCAAACTATTAGTTTTGTTGTTGGGAATACAGGTGGAGTTAATAATGAGAATTTTAGGCAAAATTTTAGAGAATTACTTACCACGCATAATTCTTGCCTGGTTGCGCTATTGGAAACTAAGTTGCATGATCATTTTGAGCCTTTTGTATGAATTTGGGTTCGATGATTACTGGGAAGTTCCTGCTCAAGGACAATCGGCGGCATTGTCCTACTTTGGCATGCAAACTTTGAGAGTGTCACTAGATAAAGTCAATCTGAATAAAAGCTCCACGCTATGATACAGGTACGTCCGAAAACCTACTACTGTCTTTTATTCGTTATTTATGCAAGTAATGATTTCTATAAGAGTCGTTCTCTTTAGAATGGTGTCGCACCCTATTTCGAACGGGTCGAAACAGCACACAACGTATGGTGGCCTATGTCGTGACTCTCGGGTTTTGCGAATTTATTTTTTTTAGAATCGCCACCTAATTTGTTTAAAAATTATTTTTTATGTAAAACTCTGTTTTGGTCTATTGAAAACATTTTTAAATTTCAAGGGTTTTGATTACTCGAGGAAAAGTTATTAGGCACCCCTCAGAGTCTATTCGAAGATATTCCTTACGCTCAGCTTAGAAAATATTAGGAAGAAACTTTTATTTTTATCACTTGCTTAAACGGTGATAAGAACACTTTTATTATTATTTTTTATTTTTCAAGAAGAAACTTTGAGGTGTAGGAGATGTAACGCTACCATGTACAAGAATGTAACATAATTATTGTAAACATATACATGCATTTAAACGTAAAAGGAGCATTCTGATTCCCTCATATAAATGCAAGATTCCATAAAGAAATTAAAAATATGCAAAGTTTAAAAATTATTGTAGAGTAAATAAGAGTGTTTTTTATGAGAATTTTGTTTATGAAATATGTATTTTGGAGTATGTAAAAATATGTTGAGGGATTAATAAGATAAAATTATACACACGGTTATAAATAAGTTTAATAGTGTGCGAGGAAGTTATTTAAATCATGATAGTAATAATAGCGATGACAATAATAATAAAGATAAAAGTAATAATAATAATAATAATAATAACAATAATAATAATAATAATAAATATGAAAAATAGTTATTGTGAAAATACAAATACCTTGTACATAGTAACAAAAAAATGTATATCCCTCATATTTACTTGGACCTGAAAATTTGAATGGACGTTGAAGAGATATAATAACATACAAAAAGTTAAAATTTTATTATTATTTTATTGGAAATAAGTTAAAATTAGCAAGTGACCTCTTAAAAAAGAAAAGTGAGTTTTAGTAACTTATTTGGCATAAGCGAGCGTAAAAATATCATTTTTTATCTTCGGTATAGTTTAAAGAAAAGCGCTAGGTTGCTATGCTAATTAAGTACGATGGATTGTATTTTCATCTAATAGCGATCATGTGACATTAACGAAAAGTCGGGATGCTAAACTGCGTAACAAATCAACAAGTAGCATAGCAAAATGAGTTCAACAATCAAATAAAAACTACTTTCAACAAAATAGACAATGAGATTTAGTTATAAAGAGAAACTCAATGCAATAAGAATATGAAGTAAATCCAAGGATGGCAAAGAACACTAGATTCCGTTAGGAGTTTAGGACCCTAATTTGCGGGACTTCGAGGCTCTGCAATCCTACGTAGTGATTGACCCGATGATCGGGTCAAAAATAAGTTTCACTGCTGAACTCCAACTCTGGAGTTCACATGAAATAGAAAAGTGGTAAAGTTAGGAATCGATTAAAAAATATATTAAAAAATATTATGACTAAAGAATATAAATGAACGTCACTAGGACATTAGTGGTGCAGACTACTTTTGGAAATTAATGGCTCTAACAAGAAACTAGTAATTTGTATCTAAAACAAATAACTGTGATAGAAATGCTCTAAGGAAAATGCTTCTTTAGAAAATGACAGCCTGACACATAACACATAAAAATTAAGCTTTTCCAAGGCTAATAGTGGTGATAAAAGTAAATAAAAATTAAGCTTTTCCAAGGCTAATAGTGGTGATAAAAGTAAATCCTTAAGTTTTAAAAGGTTCAAAAGGGAAAAGACCATGTGAATAATATATTAAATATATAAGCATAAACACGGTGTATGAATTGAATTTTACTGGGATATGATATTCAACCTTCTTTCTTTATATAAAGTAATAGGATAATTTAACTAATACACAGATACCTACTAATAAGCCGTTCTTATCAAAATTGTTATCGTAGTATTACCATGTAAGCTTTCTTCTCACAGATACAATTATAACAAAATTCAAATGGAAAACTCATTTAATTCATTACTTCAAGTATGTTAAACAAATAGGAAGACAACTCCTTCAAGGTCGCATAATGGGTCAAATTAATGAGTTTAAATTCTAGAGCCGACTCATGCTAAAAATGTTTTGAAGAAAATAAGTGTACAGTATTGTTATCATATCGGAAAAGAGAGAAGGTGGAATTTTAAGTTACTCTCCATATTCAGTTGAAAAGCACGAACAACTAAGATTTAATTGGACACGTGCACATGAGACTAATTTGTTGAAAGCAATAAAGTGAATATACAGACACATTTCATGGATCTCCACATATTAACACATTATGCGACTTTCGGGATCAAAAGTTAGATACATTTGCAGACTCTGGGCGAACAATGGTTACAACATGAATTTTAAGATAACAACCATGTATTCAAAATAAAATTGGACTCGAACTCACTTTCGGGAGTCGTCACGCGCGAATAAAGAAAAAATGGGTCACATATGTAAGTATTCATGTGTGATACTTAGTTTTAAACATCACGCGCACAATATGAGTTGATCACATAACCACGACAAGAAAATCAAAACAAGAGAAAGAGAGATGAATATGTGGTGGAATTTGCACACGTTGAAAACAATGGAAGCTCAGAATATAACTGTGTTCATAAACTCAGTTGATAGGGCCAAAAACAGATTCCAAACATATTCCACTACATATTTGCCTATTCAAAACGACCAAAGAGGAGCAAGGGAGGCAAAATAAAGAAAGGATCTTCAAACATGTTGCACAGTTTATCCGCCAAAGCCCACGGAATGAAATCTTGGTATGAAATCCGTCTTTAAACTTGATTACAAAACAACGACGTTAATAGGAACTCAAACTCGGAACAAGCCTAAACGTGGCCCTATTGTACATTTTTTCGATTGCTCGGCCACACAGCCAAGCCGAACACACGTTCGCTACTCCCAACATAACATTATTCAAAATAAACTTCGCTACTATGCCCGATACCAGGCGAAAAGAGATAGCACGTTCTCATGATATTAAAATTTCATACGAGACCAAATCCAAGTCCACGTCTGAACCAGAGCGAGAACATTATTCTTCAGACACATGGAACCAGATTATGAAAATAAAATAGACGAGTAGCTTACCTTGTTTTGTGCAGTAAACTAGAGCCTTCTGTCAAGGATCCCAGCCACCAGATTCACACTCCAAAATTTGAACGGAGACAATTTCTCGCCTCTTTCTCTCTTCCTCGTTCTCGATCACCCACTTTTTTCCTTTTTCTCCCCAATTTTCCCTTCCCGTTTCTTGTTCATCTTCTAGGGTTGAAGAACACCCTATTTATAGGTCAAATCCGGACTTGAACCTCCGGATTTGAAACTAAAACTGAAGAAAAAGGCAAAATCGTGATAAGGTTTGAAAAGTTTGCATCCCTATCCCCAAAATCGTGCTGACCTCCACTGTTGCACGGATTTTTGGGGTGCAGGAGATGGTTGCGCAGAGGGGAGTGGTTGGAAGTTGTCTCCTAGGGTTGTTCGGTCTTTGGGAGCGTGGTAGAGAGGAGAGAAGAGGAGAAAGAAAATCGTTTGTGGCTATCGCTGTGTTTTGAAAGAGTGAGAAATGGGATGATGGGATGATGGACGATGGTCACTATCAGAAATCTGCACGCGTAAAAAGCTGTATTATAGGCTGATTTGGTTGACTTAAGTTTGGACCGTCCGATTATTTGATCTGATGATTAAAAATAAATATTTTTAAAAAATAATATATATATATATATATATAAATTTAAGAAAAAGTTGATTTAAAAATTGATTATTTTTTATCCGTTCGTTTTTGATCGGAACAGTCCGAATTTAATTTAAAGAGAAGAGAAAATGGAGAAAAATAAATATATTAATAAATATATAATTAAATAAATTATATATACCTACATATATAAAAAAAAATTGAAAGTTTGGGGATCCTTCGGATTTAAAATAAATCGACGGATCAGGTTAAATTGTATCTGTTGAGGTGAAATGGTAAAGAGAACATAGAAATTATACCGAATTTCAGACTAATTTTCGGGCTTTTGTTTGAAATTTATAAATATAAAGTTGGGTTTGGATGAAAAATAAAAATTGAATTCAGATTATTTTCGATCCAAATACTCTTTTTCTACTGATATTAATTTTATCGATACTTCCTGCTATCCCAAAATTATTTTGGTACGTCCATTCATAAATTATATACATAATTTGAATACGAGTCCAATTTAATATTTATTTATTTATTTATTTTATATTTATTTAATATTAACAAAACATACGTGTATATATGTGTGTAGAAAAAAGAATATAATAAAATATGTGTAAAATAAGAATATAATAAAGATATATTTATTTTATAAAATATACATATGTATAAGGTCACAATATTGCCCTAAAAGAAATAAATAAATGCGAATGCGATTACCAAAAGATATTTTTTGTGATTTTGATGTTAAAATATTTAATTATATTTGATTAAAATATTTTATATTATGATAAAAAATAAATTATCTTTATTTTAAAATTTTGTATAAATAAAAATAAAAGTACGAACCTAATTTCTCAGTTAATTTTTAAAAATTATTTAGGGTCAAGAACATCGATAAAATTAATTAGAGAAAAAGAGCGAGGCAAAACTGAGTGTCAACAAATAGCCTTGAAACTATTGGTAATGATATAAATGGCCCTTGATTGATTGTTGGTGACTTTAATGAAATTCTTACTTTAACTGATAAATGGGGCTGCCGACACATCAACAATAGGAGAAACCTTGAATTTTGGTTCTGCATAAATCATTGTAATTTACTCGACTTGGGTTACAAGTAAGTATACCTGGTCAAATTATCGTAGACATAACAAAGGGCTCATTTTAGAGAGACTAGATAAAGCTTTTTGCGAATAATTGTTGGACAGATCAGTGGTTGGATACACATGTCACTCATTTCTCGAAAACCCACTCAGATCATAACCCGCTCCTTATTTTCCTTAGTAATTAGTTTGTTACTAGTGGAAGCAAATCTTTTAGGCTTGAAAAGTTTTGGATAGATCATCCCGAATTTGATAATGTGGCCAAAAATAGTAGGGACTGCCATACAATTTTAGAGGATATTTCGATTTTTAGGCAAACTGTTTTAGACTGAAGTAGAGACACTTTTGGAAATATTAAAAAAACAAAAAAATAATCTTTAGAAAGACTTACTGGCATTCAAAACTCTCCTGTCTATCCCATTAATAGTTTTCTTCAAAATCTTAAAAAGGATCTTAAGATTGAATTTAAAAAGATCCTTCGAATAGAAGAGGACTACTAGCGCATGCGATCCTGTATCAATTGGCTTCAGCAGGGGATGCTAATACTAGATTTTTTCACCTTTTCGTACTTAATAGATGTCACAGGAATAAAGTATGCACAAAATAACTAGATCACTGATTCCGTCAAACTTTCCAATCACGCTTTGAACTACTTTGTCAAATGATTTACCACTAGCCACTCCACTTTCTTCAGGAAACATATCATTACCTCCCCTACTAGTTTCCACCCATATGATCTTTCGTGTCTTGATACTCCTTTTCAAGATATGGAAATAACTCAAGCCCTTTTCTCATTCAAACCATTTAAAACCCCAGGCCTAGACGGATTGCATCCTCACTTCTTCCAATCTCACTGGTATACTGTGGGTCCTTCCATCAAGGGGTTGTGTCACCAGGTTTTCTCTAGCCAAAAAACTCCTAGTTCTATTAATGAAACTCTTTTATGTCTCTTCCCAAAGTTAGCAAATGCAAATAAACTACAAAATTTTTGGCCAATTAGTTTATGCAATGCTACCTACAAGTTAATTACAAAAATAATTGCAAATCATATCAAATCCCACTTAACGTATCTAATTGGACCTCACCAAACTAGTTTCCTCAAAGGACGTAGAGCCTGCAATAATGCTATCCTTGTTCAGGAGCTCGTTAACCATCTTCGTCGTACTGAGAGTACGAAAGGATGTTTCATGCTCAAACTGGATCTCAAAAAAGTGTTCGATCATCTAGAATGGTCCTTTGTCTATCGTACGCTCCTCTACTTCAAATTCCCTCCTAAAATTACTTCCCTCATAATGAATTGCATATCCTCTAGTAGTATAGCTATTCTCGTAAACGATACCCAAATAACTTACTTCTCGCCATCTACAGGAATCCGTCAAGGGGACCCCATGTTCCCATATATTTTCATCCTATGTATGGAGATTTTTTCCACTTATATAAACCATCAAGTCGATCTCCTGACATGAGATCCAATAACTCTTTCCTCTACGGGCTCTCAGTTGATGCATCTCTTCTTTGCTGACGATTTGACACTTATCTCTAAGGCTACTCCTAAATCTGTTCACACAATTGCTAATTGCGCTAAGTCCTTCTTCTTCCTTTTCAGGCCAAAACATTAACGCTTCTAAATTCAAAGCCTTATACTCCAAAAATGTCCTTCGTCCGTTAAGGATCTTATTTGGAGCCTTATGCACATTTCTCCTGCGGATAGTTTTGGTAAATATTTAGGCTTTCCTATCCTCAATAACAAGCCTAAATGCAAAGACTTCCAATTCATATTAGGCAGCATGCGTAAAAAGCTTACTTCCTGAAAAATCAATTTTCTCTCCCAATCGAGACATTTTGTTCTAGCTAAATCTACTTTTAATGCTATCCCGGCTTACACAATGCAGTGCTTCAAGTTCCCCAAAAAAATTTATCATTCCATTGACCAAATTCAACGGGACTTCCTGTGGGGTTTCACAACCGTTAAACGCAAAATTCACTATGGCAGCTGGGAAAAAATTACTACGCCAAAAGAAAATGGAGGCTTGGAGCTTCGTGATTGTGAAAACAAAAATAATGCAATTCTCACTAGTCTTTCCTGGCGTAGTTTACTCAACCCTCCTCCCTGTGGGCTTGAAACCTAGCCTCCAGATATAATAATCGGCACCACACCTCTTCTCACTCCTTCATCTAGAAGAATATACTCCTTGGAGGTTTAATTTGCAACAAATTTACTGCATGGGCTTCGATTTCGGGTGCCTTCATTAACATTTGGTTTTACCGATGGATTCCTAATGCCCCCCTCCCCGGCGCAATGTCCTCTTAAGCCCCTTTCTCTAAAATGAAGATAAGTTTCGCTTATCCGATATATGTTTATTTTGATATTATCCAAGGACATTCCTGGGAGTGTGGGAAGATTTCCTTTGACATACCTAAGGATATTATCCAAAGGCCTGCTTCTGTCCATCTCTCTAAAACATTGGGTGCTCATGATAAACCCTATTAGGCCCTCAATCCTAATGGTCTTTTTTCTACTAAATCAGTGTACCTTTCTCTTATAACCAATACAGTAATACTATGATTTCCAATGGATCTGGAACCTTCACACCTTAGAAAAAATAAAATTTTTCCTTTGGTTGTGCTCCTACGGCAAACTCCCTACTTCGGCCTACCTCCACTATATAGGTGTCTCTCCTCTTCTCTCTGCAATATTTGTAGTTCTGAACCCGAATCTGTTATACAACTCTTCTTCCATTGTTTCATAGCTTGTAAATTCTGATCGGATATAGGCATTAACAGCTCTAATTTCGACACTTCCAATCTACATTGGTTCCAAGTGCTGAAAAAATTCCACCCTCTTTTCCTCAACCATCTTCGGATTGGCTTGAATTTTTACCGTTTGGTTTATAGAACCTTTGGCTAAACTGTAATCAGAATATTTTCATAAAAATGTTAATTTTCTGGCAATAGATTTGGTGTTCCACAAGGTTAAGAAATTTCGTCATTATTCTCGCTTACCTAACAACCTAACCAACATTGTTACTGTCAATGCTAAGTGGGTTCCACCCAAGCGAGGCTCATACAAGTTAAATGTGGATGGTTCTTTCTCTTGTACTTCCAACTGCAGTGGCATCGAAGGTGTCATTTGTGACGCTGACGGCCAATGGATTGTTGGGTTCTTCAATAAAAGCATGGGTAACTCAGCCACGTTGGTCGAGTTGGAAGCTCTTCAACAAGGCTTGCGTATGGCCACTTCTTTTGCGTGCAACCCTCTTGAAATGGAGTCGGATTGTACAAATCTTATCCTACTTCTTCATCACCCAGTTTCTCCTTATACTAATATCGTCTCTTCTTGCAAGTTAATGTTGAGGAACTTGGGGAATCTAGTGGTACGACATAATTTTTGTCTTGCTAATACTGTTGCAGATAGCCTTGCCAAAGCAGGATCTCAGCTACTACATATCCAAGCTCAACCCTTTTTAGTCTCTCCACCTCCAACTGTGAAAGCTTTGCTGCAGCAAGACCGAGATGAAGCTAGTACTAGCATATTAGTGTCTTGGCATGTCTGCCATCATCTAGTTTGTCTAGGCAACCAGTCTGTAATAAGTAATCTTAGCGTTAATAACTCTAAGTCTTTAGCATCCGCTTCCAGCCATGTCTCTTCGGCTGTTTTGTTAAGGAATGCCCTGCTATTCCTGCTACTCCTACTTTATGTAACTCTACTTAACATTCAGTGTGTGTATATATATATCATCTACTTTACCAAAAAAAAATATATTAGAAGTTTTATTTTTTATGAATTTATTTAATCATGTTTTTAACTGTTTATAATTTTCTTTGTAATACTATTTTACTATATTATAAATTAAAAATTTAAAGATCTATAAGGCTTACGTCCTAATTAAAAAATCTTGTCTTACACCCCCCCTCACCCCCCCCCCCCCCCCCCCCCCCCCCCCCCACCCCCCGCGCCTTTTAAACACTGTTTAAAATAGGAATTTGATTAGGTGGCATTACGATTATTCGATTAGTGACTTTGGTTAAGGTGGAAAAAGTAGGACATGAAAGAAAAGGGAAAAAAAATTGAAAGAAGACTTTACACTTTAGTGGCTCAACGTTGAATAAAATATTGCCACCTTATTTAAGAACATTAAAACGGCCATATCAATAATTTTTTGGAGACCTTGGGACCAATTACTTTGTGATGTGACCAATTAGTTGACGAACAATTGACTGACTTTAACTTTGAATGCCAATTGATTCATATACCTCTTTTTATTTTATTTTATTTGATCTTTTTGATTTGATAATTAAAAAAAAAAATTAGAGATGTATTTCATTAAATTAAGCTTAATAATGATATTTTGGACCTTTAAATTTGACTAATATTACTTTATTTAGTTATCTCATAATATGAGTAAAAAGAAAAAAATATTATAAAATTTATTTGATTTTAGAAATTGAATAAATAAATTAAAGTAACTATTTTGAGTATACGAGTCAAGTAAAATAAGAGAGAAAGCAGATAGTGTATGGATTTTATGTGTTGTAAGTAGTTTGATTATACTTTTGTTGCCTATTATTTCAGTCCATTCATTTGTTTTCCGTCATTTAGATTCCGAATTCTAAGAAAAGCTTATAGGACAATTAGTTTTACGAAAATAAAGCATTTATATAACTAAATAACCTTCATTCATTTTCTATTTTATATGGCGAATACTATAAAATTTCAAATTATACATCATATCCTTTTTTTTTTTATAAAAATTATTATTGTCGATGTTTGCACCTTAACTAGTTACACAGATTATATAACTTTGCTACGCCCAGCAATATTTTTCTCACTGTGGTATTCCGTCACTTTGCTTGCACATTAATTAATTCTACAGCGTATATTCTTCTTTCCACCAAGACATCTACCAACATTTGTCTAGGTCAGTTAATTGCTTGCACCTTAGCTAATTTTGTAGGTACTTGCTTCCTCCCTGAACACCAGTATCGCATATTTTTGGCTCACCAAGACTCGAACAAATAAAAAAAATCATCTTATATTTTTTATCTTTCAAAAATTTAAATTTAAGATCTCATGATTCTTAATCGACTTCATTTAACCACTAACCGACATCCTTAGGTGCTATGGCAACAGACCATATCCCAATTATAATGCATTAAATCAAACATATGCGCAATTAAATTAAACAACTAAAAATTACACAAATACACAACTCATGTTTTCAATATTACAAAAAATCCCAACTCTCTAAACATATTACAAAAATCTCAATATATACACAAAATGCTATGTATATGTCGGCTATGCTATGTATATTAATAGGGAGAGAGAGTAAAGTAATTAAAAAAGTGGAAGAGAGTGTAATTACTTCCAAAAAGGTTGATATTTATGTTATTTATAAAAAAAAAAAAAAAAAAAAAAGCACATGGACTATATAAGTGATTGTGATCCATATATATCACAAACTGCGTTTGTTAACTTTATTCATAACTTTATATATAATTTAATACGTAGGAATTACATAGAATACTAAAAGTAAAAATTTAGTGAAAATATTAAAAGAAAAATAATAATCAAAAGAATTCAGTCAAAGAGAAAATATTTTGCCTTCCAAAATACGGGAGAGAGGAAGTGAACATTTCTCTCATTTGATGTTCCAGTGTGAACTCATAGCTATTTAACATTAAAAGGACAATAGATAATGACACTGGACACATAAAATTTATCGGATCAAATTCATACAAAATTTAAATTTGATTCATATTTTATTGGGTTTAAACTTATTTTGAGCTTAAAAAAATAATAAGCCTATTATATTCCTCATCAAGTTCCATCTCACCTTAAAGCCCAAACTCATCAAGTGACGTGGCATCTCAGTCAAATCCAAGATCAATGAGACGCTGTCACATCTACAAATGATGTGAAAATCTCATTCAAATTCAACAACCAGTCAAAAGGCGTCAAGTGGCAAAGTGACATGTTTCGGCCAATTACAAGCAACTAGGCCTACCCCTACAACTATAAATAGGGGAGTAACATTCTGCAAGCATTCGTAGCTCTTCAACGAATTGACTAACGAAGTTTTGCCCGGAGATCAACTCAACAAGACGAAGTATTGTCAGACAATTCCTGGAGATCCAAACACATTTCTAGGAGGCTCAAATCATCCTACATTCGAGAATCACTCTGCAAAGGCCCTCGAATTACGGAAAAACTTAGGAGAGAAGAATCGAGAGAATAACGGAATTGTACCCATAAAATTCATTTATATAAAATTATTCTTTTTATTTATTTTATTTTTGCTTGTAGTTAATTTTCAGCGTTAATGAAAATTTGTTGCGAACAGACACTAACAAAAGTTTCTATTACTAGCGAGGATGGTTTAGTTGATTGAGCAAGTGATATTTCAATTAGGGAGTGTCAGATTCAAAACTTCATGAAGGCCTTAATTTCTCGATGATTAAACTCGTTATGTGAGGTTTACTTAGTATTGAGTTGTGAGATATTATACTGAAATGTGATTTTGTTTAATGCCCACCTAAATAATTGTGATGTAAAGTTCCTTAGTCAACATAAAAAAATCTATTGGCATTTTATTTTCATTAAAAGGGATCGTTAATAACTGCAGGACATAACAGATCAATCACAATCTTTACAAGTTTGACCTTTTGACTTTCCTAATCTTATAATGTCTTCTCAAGTGGAGGTCACTTTTATTAATTAACGAGAGGTGAATGACCCGTGTCAGCACGGATCCAACACTATAAATATTTTTTAGTACTATAATTTAATATTAATGAGATACAAATATAAATCTATATATTGATTTAATTAAATATTATTAATTCTGATATATAAATGACTTATAATAATTAATTAGGGGTAATATAATAAAAAATATTATTAAATCTAATGCATAAATGACTTATAATAATTAATTAAGGGTAATATAATAAATCACGGATCAATTAGGGATAATATAGGCAGACATGTCATCTATTTTTTAAATTAAATATTATTAATTTTTTAATACATAAATAACTTATAATAATTAATTAGGAATAACTTATAATAATTAATTAGGAATGATATAGTAAAATCACGGTTAAAGAAACTGAAACAAACGTCATAAATATCTATTTTTTAAATTAAATATTATTAATTCTAATATATAAATGACTTATAATAATTAATTAGGGATAATATAGTAAAAAAATATTATTAATTTTAATATATAAATGACTTATAATAATTAATTATGGGTAGTATAGTAACTCACGGAGCAATTAGGGGCAATATAGGCAGACATGTCATCTATTTTATTAATTAAATATTATTAATTTTTTAATATATAAATGACTTAATTAGAGATGATATAGTAAAATCACGGTTAAAGCAATTGAAACAAACGTCATAAATATCTATTTGTTAATTAAATATTATAATTCTAATATATAAATTACTTATAATAATTAATTAGGGGTAATATAATAAAAAAATATTATTAATTCTAATATATCAATGACTTATAATAATTAATTAGTGGTAGTATATAAATCATGGAGCAATTAAGGGTAATATAGTAAATGACGAAGCAATGGTCGAAACCAAATGACTTATAATAATTAATTAGGGGTAACATAGTAAAAAAATTATTATTAATTCTAATATATAAATGATTTATAATAATTAATTAGGGGTAATATAGTCAATTACGGAGCAATTAGGGGTAATATAGGCAGACATGTCATATATTTTTTATTAAATATTATTAATTTTTTAATACATAAATGACTTATAACAATTAATTAGGGATGATATAGTAAAATCATGATTAAAGCATCTGAAACAAACGTCATAAATTTCTACTTTTTAATTAAATATATTAATTATAATATATAAATACCTTATAATAATTAATTAGGTGTAATATAATAAAAAATTATTAATTCTAATATATAAATGACTTATAATAATTAATTAGGGGTAATATAGTAAATCACGGAGCAATTAGGGATAATATAGTAAATGACGAAGCACTGGTCGAAACCAGTGCAGGCAGACATGTCATCTATTTTTTTAATTAAATATTATTAATTTTTTAATACATAAATGACTTATAATGATTAATTAGGAATGATATACTAAAATCACGGTTAAAGCAGTTGAAACAAACGTCATAAATATCTATTTTTTTAATTAAATATTTTTAATTCTAATATATAAATGACTGATAATAATTACTTAGGGATAATATAATAAAAAATATTATTAATTTTAATATATAAATGACTTATAATAATAAATTAAGGATAATATAGTAAATTACGGAGCAATTAGGGGTAATATAGTAAATGATAGGGGGTAACATAGTAATTTTTTTTTTGAATAAAATATTATTAATTTTTTAATACATAAATGACTTATAATAATTAATTAGGGATGATATAGTAAAATCACGGTTAAAGCAACTAAAACAAACGTTATAAATATCTATTTTTTAATTAAATGTTATTAATTTTCTATAAATGACTTATAATAATTAATTAGGGTCAATATAATAAAAAAATATTATTAATTCTAATATATAAATGACTTGTAATAATTAATTAGAAATAATATAATAAATCACAGAACAATTAGGGTGTAATATAGTAAATAATGGGGGTAAAAAAGTAAATCTACGAAGAGGTGGTCAAAACCACCTCTTCTATATATTAGAAATAATATATATATATATATATATATATATATATATATATATAGTAAAATCATGGATTCAATATTATTAATTTTTCAATACATAAGTGACTTATAATATTTAATTGCGGGTGGTACATTAAAATCACGATTGAAGCAGTAGAAATCAATCAATTTTTAAAATTTTTTTGTTAATTATTGTTATTCACAGTACTTTTTATTTTAATTTTCAAATAATATATGTTGTTTTATATTTTTTTCTGTTCCGTCCTAATTTATGTGGTACTAATATAATTTTGATAGTCAATTAAATATTTTATGTTGATATATCATTTTGTTATTCTTATTTTGTAATACATAAATGACTTATAATAAGGTGTGATATAGTAAAATCATCGTTCATAGGACGAAAATTTAATTTTAAATATTAAGAGTTAATTCCGAATTTATGACTATTTTATTTTTTATTAAATATTATTTATTTTCTTAATACCTAGATGACTCATAATAATTAATTAAGAGTGATTGATTATGTTATTACTATAAAAATTAATATAATTTTATCATATCCAATAATAATCATCGATAATTCACCGAAATAGTATATTAATTAAATACGGGATGCTATATTTGCATATGCAAAAAATATGATATTATTAAAAATTATTGGATAGTGCATTATATTTATCTTTCACAATAATAAAATTTTACTATATATTTTTCTTTATTTCTTTTTAACTTGATATTGACCCAACATAAATTCTAAGAAAATATTCATTAGAATTTTTTTTATTAAATTAAATTTATTACTTTAAAAAAGTAAAGTTAAGTTTAAATATTAGTATTTCTATATAAGAAAAAAATAATTTTAAAATTTAAATTTTCTAAAATAAATTAATAAATAAAAAGATTAATTTTCTATATAAAAGTAAATTAAAATAATAAAATTGATTTACTTTAAATATTTAGTTGCAATTAATTTAGATAATTTTTTATTTTCTCATGATTTATGGTGCACCGATAAAATTTTGAGAGTTGAATAGAACTTTTATCTATTTTTTAAAAAGTATTTTAACTTGTTAATTATTATGATTTATAATAATTTTTACGTAATTATCAAATAATATATTTACTCCTTGTGTCCCAATTTATGTGGCTTCAATACAATTTTGAGAATCAACTAAATTTTGTATATATCTTTTAAATATTTTAAGTTATTAATTATTATGATTTGCAGTACTTTTTCTTTTATCTCAATTTATATGGCATTGCTAAAATAATTAGAGTCAATAAAAATTTTATATGTCTTTTAAATATTTTTAATTGTTAATTATTGTGATTCGTGGTAATAAATTAGTTTTGAACATGATAGTCAATTAAATAAATAAATAAAATTTACTTCTAATATGTAGTTATAGTTAATTAATAGAATATATTAAATATTTAAATCATTATGATGAAACAATGAAATTATTATATATTATGACATGATATATAATTAAGTAGGAGTGGAGAAATTTTTTGGTAATTGCATGAGAGGTGATCGAAACCACCTCTTCTATATAATAGAAAAGAAAAACGAAATGTAAAGAATTGTATTTATGTAAGTTGGAGGGAGAAGATGTAGTTAACATTAAGGATGTGTTTGGTACAGAGGAAAATATATTTTGGAAAAATAATTCTTCAATGAATTCGTTTGGTCAATGTATTTTAAGGGGGAAATAAGATCTTTTGACTACTAACAAAATGGATGGAAGAAAATTATTTTTTATGATATCTTAGGTGTAAAAATAAACACTTTTCCTCAAAAAGGAAACATAAAACTAAAAAAATTGATAAGCGATATATAGAACCAATTCAATGGAAAATATATTTTCTAAGAAAATAATTTCTTAAAAATCAGCAAAATCTTTTTTAGCAAGAACGAAAGAAATAACATTCATAAATAACATTTCATGTTGATAGTCTTGTTTTCCACCCAATACTACAACACCCTGCTGACTCCATATTTATCATCATATTCATCTAGATTATAAATAAAATATGAATGAAAAAAAAAAATTTTTGCTTCTCAAATATAAAAATATTTTTTCCAAGAAAGCATTTCCTCCATATACTAGACATAATCTAAGGGGTTGTTTGGTTTGAAAATAAGTTATACCGGGATTAGTTATGTTGGGATAAGTTATGCTGAGATTAGTTGTCCTGGGATAAGTTATCTTGGTATTATTTTTTAGTTGTTGTTTGGTTTGTGGTTCTAAAAATAATATGTAGTGCATTATTTGTAAAAATATATTGTTTGTTTACTAAAACACCCCTCACTTTAGTTAACTTAATTATTTTTATGTTTGTATTCCTATAATTTTTTTTTCTTCCAGAAAGAGACAATTATTTTCTATTATTTGAAATTTCTAAAGTTAATTTTTTTTTTTTTAAAAAAAAGAAACATGAATAGTTTAATTGGAAATTTGGGACTTCAATTAGTGAAGGTATAAAATTCTACTTAATCCTAAGTTCTAATTTTCTTCTACTTAATCCTAATTAAGTTCTTAATCCTAAGTTCTATTATTTATAGTACTGTAATATTTATTTTAAAATATTCAAATATAAATGTGTGAATCAATACTCAAAGTATTATATAATGTGATGATGATTGAGTGCACCTTTTTAAGTGAAGTTAGATATTTAAATCTTATAATCTCTCCTTTTTTTTTTCCTTCCTAAAATTGGGGGCACCTTTCTTACTGGTTATTGATAATACTTATTGCATTTTAATTAATTTTATACTTTAATCCTTCAAAATTTTCAAGTATGTTACATTAAAATTTCTAATTCTTTTTATCACTATAAACTTTTATATAATTGAATCAAATATGTATATTAAAATTAGTAGTAGTGGATGATATAACATAAAATCAATGGGTTCAAGCGATTTCAATATATTAAACGCTAAGAATTAATTTTGGACTTATAATTTTAAAAGTTTAACGAGTTCAATGCAGAGCCGGCTCAAGAAAATCGGTGGATTAAGGCGAAAATCAAATGGAGGCCTTAAATTTTCAAGAAAAATTATTTTCTTTTATAAAGTCGATATTCTAAATCCTATGATGCAAAGTTGTAAATATTATAGTTGTTTTCTTCTAATAATTTTTTTTCTTTAATATAACTAATGCATTTAATCTTTCTTGAGAGATACTTCAAATACATTAAAATTCTTCTAATATTATTTACTTTTATATAAGAAGTTTATTTTTTCTACAAATAATATTTAATAATTTTTTAATAAAAAACTATAATCTATTATTGTTAAAAAAAATGAGGCCCCTCAAATTTGGGGACCTTAGACGGTTGCCTTTTTTCTTAAGAGGTTGAGCTGGCTCTGGTTCAATGATAAGAACCTAAAGATCAAATCGGCCACATTTATACCTTAGATCTACCTTTTCATAATAATGCATCCCTCCTTCCAAAATTCTAAATATGTCTCTACTACCTATATATTTTTATGTAATGTAATAATAAATTCAATAAATTAGTTGAATGAAGTACATGCATAGTAATTTGATCATCGTAGTAAAAAAATTATTTTCTCAGAAAGTTTGTGTGTTAATGTTGCTCGACCTAAAATTGATTATTAAGTTTACAAGATATTAAGTCAACATAGTTGCTCATATGATAATTTAAAGATATTACTCCAGAAAGTAGAGGCGATGATAAAACAAAATAAATAACCAAGTGAAAATGGAAGCGAGCATTAGGCAAACGATGATTTAAACAAAGTATTTCTATATATTAATATATGTGACTATGATCACTTCTTTGATATAAAAAAATAATTAGAGCCAAAATCATATTCCCGCTAAATTTTAGCTATTAATTTCGCTAGTAACTTTCCTAGCTAAAACATAGTTAGGTTTAACTACTCACAGTACCCCAAGTTAAATCAAATTTTTAGATTAAAAAAATTAGCACAAAAATTATATTTCCGCTAAATATTAGCTATCATTTGTCAAGGATTTTTTTCTAGCTTAATTACAGTTAGGGATTAGCTACGAATCGTATTTCTAGTATGTATATTAATTACTAATGTGAGACAAAAAAATTGAGGATAATTATGTCCTTTCATCATTTTATCTCAAGAATAAATAATGATGGAATTGTTATCTCACCAAATATATGGATAATTTATCTCGATGTTATTTATTAATTCCGTAATAAATTATTCTAAATATTACCAATCAAACATATATTAAAATTTTTATTCCAAAATTATTATTTTATCCTAAAATTATTTATTTTTATATCTCGCAAAGGACCCCTAAGCTTTTGTGCAATAAATGAGATTTGATTGTTACCTAAATTTGTTTGGTTGGCTAGTATGAGATTTCCCAAAACATGATGGTAGCAAAAAGACAAAAAGGACATTTTGGTCACCTCAAGACCAAAATAATTGAACTTTCAACCTTATTCAAGGAGCTTATCAAAGGGTGGAGTCATCTGTATTTTCATCTTACGAAAAATAAATTTTATATTAATTAATCACTAATTAAATTAGTATAAAATTAATTAAATATTTTTTATTTTATTTTTATCATTAATAATATATATTAAATATAAATAATTACAAATTTAATATTTATTTTTATGCTTCATGAATATTAATATAAATAATAAATAAAAAATTATTATTTAATTTATAACTTTCTAATTATCATATAAAATGAAATGCGTTTAATTAAAATGAGAAAAAGAAAATAACTTTCGAAAAGGTGACGTAGGACAAAGACCTACACCAAAAGACACCCATGAATGAAAAGAAGTTTATGTGAAAAGTAGTTGATGAATATAGTCAAATAGGCTATTGGTTCGAATTTGGGCGGATAAAGTGGAATGAGTTAACAGGCAGGTAGATTATAGACCCGCTCAGAAATTAGTTCGGCTAAGGGTTGATTTGTTTTTGTTTTTTTTTAAGATTAAAATGTTTGAATTTGAATGAATGTCTAAATAATTAAGATGTTATTTTTAGATTTGAATAGTGAATGATTAAGACTGTTTGTTTGTTTTTAACATTTGAATATACATAATTTATTTATTTGTAATAAATATGTAATTTAAAATTAAAAAATAATAAAATATTATATTATCTAAAAAATATTATATCATACAACCACTTCCAGTTTCATCCTAAAATTATCAATTCAATCAATGTCTCTTGATGGGGTAGTACAAAACTCTACAAGTTGGATATTTTTTATAGACTTCCAGTTCAGAAGACTGAGAAGCTAAAATAGTAATACATATTATAACGGCACCAAAAAATATGTTAATAAGACTGTACAAAGTAGTAAAAGAACAAATTAAAGTGTTCCACTTCTAATCTTAAACGAATTTTAATGTTTGTTATTTCATTAATTTACATGTTCTATCCTACACAATGACCAAAACAACAATATACATCTATGCGCATTCTTGTAAAAACTAAAGTGAAGTAAAACAAACTACATGCTGATCTTTCCACCTTTATTTTATATGTGATGAATTAAGAAGATTAACAAGATTTCAGTTGAAGATCCAATTATATCTTTTGGAGTAGAGCATGGATATTGAGCAGCAAATAGTGCAAACTTAAATTGATAGTAAAAATATTTATAAATAGTTTTGGTGAATCATATCCGAAAGAGAAGGAAAATAATGTGAAAATGGAAGAGGAAGAGAGAGAGAGAAACGTGAAGAGAGAGAGAGAGATCAACGTGAAGAGAGAGTGAGAGAACAACGTATTTAAAAATAATAATAAAGTTTGAGATTTGTGAGGAAATAAATTGTGTTTAAAAAGAATCTGAATGTCATTCAGACTCTTTTCCATGTCTGATTGATTCAGAGGTTTTAAAATGTTTTAAGAGGCTTTAAAAAAATGTATTTAATGGGCTGAAGTCTGAACTATTCAGATTCAGACCTCCATTAAGTGCAAACAAATAGGGCCTAAAAATAATAATGAGTTTAGTTGGTTGAATTATGACTCGGGTGAGTATGTTGTGGTGTCATATGATAATAGATCTTTCGGAAATAGTTGTACTTTGTTATAAAATCTCCCTTTTATAACCACATTTTACATAATTACCATTTATAGGCACTGTATTTGATTTTCAACTGTTTGTATTCACTTTTACTCAATAGTCTGTATTCATAAAAAACATAAATACACTACATAATTAGTCTCGCCAAAAACACTACAATTATTTTTTTATTTTTTTTATTTTTTGTGTTTTCCCCGTTTTTTCTATTTTTATTTTTTCGTTTCTTTCTTTCTTTTACTTTTCTCTCTCTTTAATCTCTAACTTCTATTTCTCTTTCTTCTTTGAATTGTTTTTTTGTTTTCTTTTTTATACTTATTTTCTTTATCATTTTTTTTATTCTATTTTATAATTTTTGTATTTTCAAAAAATATGACTAGTCGAGCACAAGTCATTGATGATAACTTAAATACCACAATTATTAATCGTATTTGTAGTCACACCGTCATTTATATTTCTGTATTCATTGATACAACTGTTTGTATTTTAATGTCCACGCATGTATTTATATTTTATAGTTCGCATTTGTATTTTATTTTATAATTCACACTTGTATTTGTATTTGTTAGTTTGCACTATCATTTATATTTTATATAATTCGCATTTGTATTTTAAAAAATTATTTTGCATTTGTATTTTATAATTGACCGCATATTATATTGGATTATATTTATATTATGATTTTATTGTGTTTGTACATTTAGATTATATTTGGATTATAATTGTATTAGTATTCTATTTTCGTCGATACCTTTTTATTTTTAAAGAATTATTTTATATTTGTTTTTGTAAGTTGATTGCATATTGTATTTAGCCGCGACTATGTACAATTTATCATTTGTATACAAACAAGTAAATGCATTAATTGGATTTTCTTGATTCTAAAATATATAAATATGTAATATATCATTTGATACAAATATATCGTTTGTATTTGTATATCAAAATTATCATTTATATTTGTAAATAAACAAATATCACTTGATACAGATACAATTATAAACAAATAAAATAAATGATTTTACAAATACAAATACAATATATAATTGTATATATTATATTTGTATAAAAATTTAAATTGTATTTATTTGTATTAATAAATACAACTCGTATAAATAAATACAAACAAGTATTCGTAGAAAGAAAATCAATCACTCCTTTCTAGTAATTAAAATATACAAATGATAGTTCGCACTTGTATTTGTACTTTATAGTTTGCTCTTGTATTTATGTTTGTTAGTTCATACAAATGGAAAAGAGAAAAAAAGAAAAGGAAAAAAAAGAAGAAGAAAAAACGAGAGAAAATGAAGGAGAAAAAATACAAAAAAAGAAGGAGAATAATATAAAATAGAGAAAAAATACAAAAAGAAAGAAAAAAAAGAGAGGAGAAAAATGAAAAGAAAAAAGGAAAATGGAAAAAAAAGAAGAGGAAAGTGAAAAAAGGAAAAAGAAAGAGAAAACAACTAAAAAAAAGGAAAAGAAAAAATGAAGAAAAAAAATTGAAAAAGGAAAAACAAGAGAATAATAAAAAATAATAATAATAAAAAAATACGTGAAAAAGGCGGTAAATTGTAATTAAGAATAATTAATGGGATAACCACATATCTCAGCAAATATAGATTCCTAATTATCCTATTTAGTTCAAGTTTCAATTAATAAAATTCATAGTCTCCTTTTGCCTATTAAATTATTCCTAATTCCAATTCATAACCTTTCTTATGTATTTTCTCTCATTTTCTATTTTCTATTATTCTTTTTTTCCCTTTTTAGTTTTTTTCTTCATTTTATTCTTCATTTTTTCTTTTCCGTTTTTCGTTGTTTTCTCTTTCTTTTTTATTTTTTCTTTTTTTGTGTTTTTATTATTTTCTTTTTTTCCTTTTTATTTTTTCTTTTTTTTTTGTATTTTTTCTCTATCATTTTTTATCCATCTTTTTTTCCTTTTTATTTTTTTCTTCTTTTTATTTGTGCGAACTAGCCAATACAAATACAATTGCAAACTATAAAATACAAATGTGAACTATAACATACAAATACAAGTGTGAACCATAAAGTACAAAAACAAATGCAAACTATAACATGCAAATACAAGTGCGAGCTATCATTTGTATTTTTTAATTATTGAAAAGGAACGATTTATTTTCTTTCTGCGACTACTTATTTATGTTTATTTGGACGAGTTGTATTTATTAATACAATTTAAATTTCTATACAAGTACAGTATATACAAATACATATTGTATTTATATTTGTAAAATCATTTGTTTCATTTGTTTGTAATTGTATTTGTCTCAAGTGGTATTTGTTTTATTTACAAATATGAATGATAATTTTGATATACAAATACAAAACGGTACATTTATATCAAATGATACATTATATATTTATATATTTTAGAATTAAAAAAAATATAATTAATGCATTTATTTTTTTGTATACAAATATAAATGATAAATTATACATAGTCACGGCTAAATACAATATGCAATCAACTTACAAATAAAAATACAAAATATTGCTTTAAAAAATAAAAAGGTAACGACGAAAATAGAATACAAATACAATTATATTCCAAATATAATCTAAATATACAAACACAATAAAACCATAATATAAATATAATTCAGTATAATATGTAGTCAATTATAAAATACAAATACAAAACAGTTCTTTAAAATACAAGTGCAAATTAAAAAATACAAACACAAGTGCGAACTATAAAATACGAATACAAATACAAATGCGAACTATAAAATATAAATTTAAGCATGAACTTTAAAGTTCAAATACAAATACAGTTGTATCGATAAATATAAAAATATAAATAACGGTGTGACTACAAATACGATAAACAATTATGGTATTTATGTTATCATCCATGATTTGTGCTCGACTGGTCATGTTTTTTGAAAATACAAAAAATATAAAATAGAACAAAAAAATAACTAAAAAATAAGTACAAAAAAGAAAAAAAATCAAACAAGAAAAGAAAAGAAGAAAGAGACAGAGAAGTTAGAGATTAAAGAAAGGAAAAAAAAAAACAAAAAAAAAAAGGATTTTTCAGAAATAGCAGTACTTTTCTATAAAACCTCCCTTTCATAGCCATATTCTACATAATTACCATTTTTAGCCGTTGTATTCGATTTCCAGCCGTTTATTCACTTTTACTTAGTGGTTTGTATTCATAAAAAAACATAAATACACTACATATTTATTCTCGACAAAGAACACTGCCATTATTTTTTTATATATTTTTCTTTTTAATATTTTCCCCATTTTTTTTCTATTTTTTCTCATTTTTATTTTTTGGGATAACTACATATCTTAGTAAAATCTAATTACCCTATTTATTTCAAATTTCAATTAATTACAATTCATAACCCTCTTTTGCCTATTATTTATTCTTAATTACAGTTCATTGTCTCTCTCATGTATTTTCTCTCTTTCCCTATTTTCTTTTTTTTTTTCTTTTTGAGTTCTTTTTCTTCATTGTATTCTTCATTTTTTCTTTTCCTTTTTTTTGTTGTTTTCTCATTCTTTTTTTTTTCTTTTTTCTTTTTTCTTTTTAGTGTTTTTTTTTTCTTTTTTCCCCCTTTTTTGTATTTTTTCTCTATTTTCAATTACTCTCCTTTTTCTTCTCTCATTTTTCTTCATCTTTTTTTCCTTTTTATTTTTTCTCCCTCTTTTCATTTGTGCGGACTAGCAAACACAAATACAATTGTGAACTTTAAAATACAAATATAAATGAGAACTATAACATACAAATACAAGTGTGAACTATAAAATACAAATATAAATGCGAATTCTAACATGCAAATACAAGTGCGAGCTATCATTTGTATTTTTAATTATTGAAAAGGAAAGATTGAGTTTCTTTCTGCGAATACTTATTTGTATTTATTTGTACGAGTTGTATTTATTAATACAATTTAAATTTTTATACAAGTACAGTATATACAAATACATATTGTATTTGTATTTGTAAAATCATTTGTTTCATTTGTTTGTAATTGTATTTGTCTCAAGTGATATTTGTTTATATACAAATATGAATGATAATTTTGATATACAAATACAAAACGGTACATTTATATCAAATGATACATTATATATTTATATATTTTAGAATAAAAAAATATAATTAATGCATTTACTTTTTTGTATACAAATATAAATGATAAATTATACATAGTCACGGCTAAATACAATATGCAATCAACTTACAAATAAAAATACAAAATATTGCTTTTAAAAATAAAAAAGTATCGACGAAAATATAATACAAATACAAGTATAATCCAAATATAATCTAAATATACAAACACAATAAAACCATAATAAAAATATAATTCAATATAATATGTAGTCAATTATAAAATACAAATACAAAACAATTATTTAAAATACAAGTGCGAATTATATAACATAAAAATGATGGTACAAATTAACAAGTACAAACACAAGTGCGAACTATAAAATACGAATACAAATTCAAATGCGAACTATAAAATATAAATTCAAGCATGAACTTTAAAATACAAATACAAATACAATTGTATCGATGAATATAAAAATATAAATAACGGTGTGACTACAAATACGATAAACAATTGTGGTATTTATGTTATCATCCATGACTTGTGCTCGACTAGTCATATTTTTAAAAATACAAAAAATATAAAATAGAAAAAAAAATAATTAAAAAAATAAGTACAAAAATGAAAAAAAATCAAACAAGAAAAGAAAAGAAGAAAGAGAAATAGAAGTTAGGGATTAAAGAGAGGAAAAAAGAAAAAAAAGAAAAAAAAAAAAGGATCTTTCAGAAATAGCAGTACTTTGCTATAAAACCTCCTTTACATAGCCACATTTTACATAACTACCATTTTTAGCCGTTGTATTCGATTTCGGGACTCTTATTCACTTTTACTCTGTTGTCTGTATTCATAAAAAATATAAATACACTATATATTTATTCTCGACAAAAAACACTGCCATTATTTTTTTATATTTTTTTCTTTTTCATGTTTTCACTGTTTTTTCTTCTTCTTTTCTCTATTTTTTCTCATTTTTATTTTTTGGGATTACTACATATCTTAGTAAATATAGACTCTTAATTACCTTATTTAGCCCAAATTTCAATTAATTACAAATCATAGCTCCCTTTGCCTATTATCTATTCCTAATTACAATTCATTGTCTCTCTCATGTATTTTCTCTCTCTTTTTATTTTCTATTACTCTTTTTTTTCTTTTTTGGTTTTTTTCTTCATTTTATTCTTCATTTTTTCTTTTCCTTTTTTTTTTTTGGTTGTTTTCTCATTCTTTTTTTTTTATATATATATTTTTTTTCCTTTTTTTTTGTATTTTTTTCTCTATTTTCTATTACTCTCCTTTTTTTCATCTAATTTTTTCTCCATCTTTTTTTCTTTTCATTTTTTCTCCCTTTTTTCATTTGTGCGAACTAGCAAACACAAATGCAATTGTAAACTATAAAATACAAATACAAATGCGAAATATAACATACAAATACAAGTGTGAACTATAACATACAAATACAAATGCGAACTATAACATGCAAATACAAGTGCGAGCTATCATTTGTATTTGTAATTATTGAAAATGAACGATTGATTTTCTTTCTGCGAATACTTATTTATATTTATTTGTATGAGTTGTATTTATTAATACAATTCAAATTTTTATACAAGTACAGTATATACAAATTCATATTGTATTTGTATTTGTAAAATCATTTGTTTAATTTGTTTGTAATTGTGTTTGTCTCAAGTGATATTTGTTTATTTACAAATATGAATGATAATTTTGATATACAAATACAAAATGGTACATTTGTATCAAATGATACATTACATATTTATATATTTTAGAATCAAGAAAATACAATTAATGCATTTACTTTTTTGTATACAAATACAAATGATAAATTATACATAGTCACGGCTAAATACAATATACAATCAACTTAAAAATACAAATACAAAATGTTTCTTTTAAAAATAAAAAGGTATCAACGAAAATAGAATACAAATACAAGTATAATCCAAATATAATCTAAATATACAAACACAATAAAACTATAATATAAATATAATTCAATATAATATGTAGTCAATTATAAAATACAAATACAAAACAGTTCTTTAAAATACAAGTGCGAATTATATAACATACAAATGATGGTGCGAATTGACAAATACAAATACAAGTGCGAATTATATAACATACAAATGATGGTGCGAATTGACAAATACAAATACAAGTGCGAACTATAAAATACAAATACAAATGCAAATTATAAAATATAAATTCAAACGCAAACATTAAAATACAAATACAAATACAGTTGTATCGATGAATATAAAAATATAAATAACGGTGTGACTACAAATACGATAAACAATTGTGGTATTTATGTTATCATTCATGACTTGTGCTTGACTAGTCATATTTTTTAAAAATACAAAAAATATAAAATAAAACAAAAAATGATTAAAAAAATAAGTACAAAAAAGAAAAAAAATCAAACAAAAAAAGAAAAAAGAAAGAGAAATAGAAGTTAGAGATTAAACAGAGGAAAAAAGAAAAAAATAAAAAAATAAAAATGAGAAAAAATAGAAAAAAGAAGAAGAAAAAACGGGAAAAGCACGAAAAAGAAAAAAATAAAAAAATAAAAAATAATGGCAATGTTTTTGTCGAGAATAAATATGTAGTATATTTATGTTTTATATGAATACAGACCACCGAGTAAAAATGAATACAACGGCCGAAAATCGAATACAACGACTATAAATGGTAATAATGCAAAATGTGGCTATGAAAGAGGGGTTTTACAGCAAAATGCTGCTATTTCTAAAAGATCCCCATAATTAATAGGCAAGTGGAGACTATGAATTGTAATTAATTAAAACTTAGGCTAAATATAGTAATTAGGAGTCCATATTTACTAAGATATGTAGTTATCCCTATTAAAAATTGGGTAACTTACATAAATGTTTGAATGATTAAGTGTTATAAGACTTTATCCTAACAATTTATTAAATTACATCATATTTCGGATTTTTTAATTTGTGATACATATGTTATAACGTGATACATATAATTAGTGATACATTTAAAATAAAATTTCTTTTTTTTTTAGGAAGTAACAGATTCTATTATTACGTGGCGTAAAATTAGGCAGAAATCGTGGAAATGATAAATCTGGTTCCAGATGTATCACAATGATACATTTCGTAAAATTACTCACTAATCATTAAAAATTTAATATCACGCCAAAATAAATAATTTACATATGTCAAACATATGTTAAATGTATCAGATATTTATAAATAAACATATGTTAAAGTTGTATCCATTGATGATAATTTGGGAGAGATTTTATGGGATGAAATATTTAGAAAAAAAAATCTTCAAAGATAGATAGATTGGATGCATTAATTGTGGAATAAAAGTAGAGTGCAGATTTTATTAATAAGTATCAAGCGTAAAATATAAAATTCAAAATTTTAAGTAATTGTTTAAAAGGTAGGGGATTTCGGGTAATAAGGTCTTTTAGGTCTGCGTTTTAGTTTCGTAAATTTTATTTTTTAAAAATGCTATACTATTATCATATTTAATAATTAAATATGATTTGATATTTTAAAATTCAGTCTCGATATTAGAGGTACGATAAATCGGTAACAATATTTTGTTTAATATCGACTTACATATTTCATATAAGAGAGAATTGTGACTTTGACTTTTCAAGAACATCTTAATTATATTATACTAACACCTTACACATGTAAAATTATTGAAAAAAATATACAATCATGCAATTCACTATGTTAATAAATTACACAAAATGAATATTTCAATCAAAATAGAATATTTCAACATCTAAATTCTTAATTTTGAACAAGTATTATTTTATATATTTGCTACTATTATACTATTTTTTTTGGTAAACTGGATATATATATATATATATATATATATATATATATAACAACTAAGAGGGATTACAACGTGAAGCACTGCTTGTAGCTGTATTAAAAGTATTATAGTTATTACAAACCATACTACTTATACTAGGCTTAGCATTCAAAGGGACATATAGACTAGTACTGATGATAGCTTCATTCCTAAAACATAAAAGCATATTAAACAAGGACCAAGTAATTATTCTACTATATAGGACTCCACTAGCATCCCGTTGGAGTTGATCAACAACTTCAACTGGTGGAGATAACAAAATATGGCCATTGTCCGAGTGTGGTAGATGTGAACCCAATCTTGACAAAATGTCGGCAACTTGATTTGCTTCACGAAAACTGTGTTGTACCACTGGATTTTTCACGCTCTTCAACATTAACTTGCAATTAGAGATAATATCAGTAAAGGGCAAGGATGGGTTTTGAAGTAGATGGAGGATTTCCTTTGAATCAGTTTCAATAATAAGAGGAAAGAAATTCGTGTTTTTAGCTAGAGTTAGGCCATGAAAGGGACCATAGTATGACAATGACTGAAACTTGTATTGTAAAAACCTGCTTTCCAAGCACCCGTGGAGTCCCAAATGCTACCTCCAAATCCACAAAGATTATTAGTGGTAGAAAATGAGCCATCAATGTTCAGCTTAAAATGGTTAACAGGGGGAGGGAACCACCGAACATTAATACTAATAGTGGCCGTGTGATTAGTCCGAACAGTAGTGTAGGTGCTATATTCCAGAGTTTTTTTACGCTGATAAGCCAATGCTGAGTAGTATCCATAGAAGAGAGATCGAGACCCACATCTAACCAAAATTTTTTGCAACATAGCACCAAGTGAATATATGAGGAATTGATTTCAGTTCTAATTGGCAAATCGGACAGTATGGATCCCGAAGAATACCAATGAAGCTAAGATAATCAGAAGTAGGGAACCTACTGTGCGAACAAAGCCAAAGAAAGTGTTTAATCTTTTCTAAAGTCTTAAGTTTCTAGATTCAACAAAATTTGTACTTTGAAATGGGAGGATCACAAAACATGGTATAGGCTGATTTAATTGAAAATAGGTAGTTGCTATCCCAATTGCCAATGTGGGGGTTCGGACGAATTGCATTAGCCTTAGTAATGAAGGCATGGGGAATAAAGGAGAGTTTTCCCCATTCCCAGTTATGGCCAAACCAAATATTAGAAAGTTGAAGAGTATCTTCGTTGTAGGTAAGATGTCCATGAAGAAAGTGCCTTAGCGAAGGGAAACCCGAAACCCAATATTGGGTCCATAGATTGATAGATGAGACCTTGACTGGGGCCCAAGCGGTATCTTGAATGTAAGTAGTACCCCCTTGCAGGATGTTATTCCAAATGAATGAAGTAGAGAGGCGAGTACGCCATGGTTATATTTATGGAGTAGAATGTACGCCCATAGAGCAGTGGGGTTAGTGAAGATACGCCAGGACAAATTCGAAATAAGAGTTTGATTTTTTATGGTGGCTTTTTGGAGTTCCAATCCTTCGTGCTCCTTATGAGTAGTAACCTTATCCCTGAATAGGTAATGGAGTTTGCCTTTTTGAGTAGTCGAACCCCAAAGAAAGTCACATTGGATTTTATCAATAATGTTGCATACCTTTTTATGTAAATTGTGAAATTGCATCGTATAGGCTGGGTTAGCATTGAGAGTAGATTTAATAAGAATCAGCCGACCTTCTTGGGAAAGGAAATTAGATTTCCAAGAAGAGAGCTTATTTCTCATATTATCGATGAGGAATTGGCAGTCAACATATTTAGGATTTCGATTTAAGAAGGAAAAGCCTAATTATTTTCCAAAAGAGGTAGACGGGGAGATATTAAACAGATGGGTAATAAGAGTCGCAACATCGACATGGCAGTGTTTGGAGTATATAGCTTTAGATTTAGCTGTGTTAATTTTTTGACTTGACAAAATGGTAAAATGATTTAAACAATCATGGATAGTATGAATAGAATTCATGTTAGCATTAAATATAAGAGTTAGGCCATCTTCAAAGAAGAGATGCGATATAAAGGGTCCATGCCGACATTGGGATCCCAAGCGAAAGTATCCACTTGATGGTTAATATAAGAAGAAAGCAATTCCATACACAAAATAAAGATATAGGGTGACATAGGATCACCTTGCCTAATACCCTGTGAAGGGGAAGAGTAAGTACTTTGGGTACCGTTAACAAGAACAACAATATTATTGGAGGATATACAAGTCACGATGATGGTAATAATATTAGGGGAAATTTAAAAAATAGTAAAGTGCGATAGATAAATGACCATTCAAGACGATCAAAAGCCTTTTCAAGATCAAGCTTGAGGATAAGACTACTAGTCTTTCTATTAGTCTTCTTAGTATGGGACATAAGCTCTTGAATTAAGATGGTGTTATCACAGGCTCGGTGACCTTTCAAAAAACTAGTATGGTAGGGACTAATAAGATTTGTAAAGTAAACCTTGATTCAGTTAGCAATGATTTTTGTAATAACTTTATAAATAGTATTACAAAGACTAATAGGTCGGAAGTTCTTTTAAGTTATTCGCATTAGGAAATTTAGGAATAAGACAAAGAAATGTGTCATTGACATTTTTTTGGGAGGGCTTGGGTCGCGAATACTTCATGACACATTTTTTTCATCGAATGTCCCACAACGTGCCATTGGGATTGAAAAAAGTGAGGGTGAAGACCATCTGGACCAGGGGCCTTAAAGGGCTTAAAGGAGAATAAGGCTTGAGCAATCTCAAAATTTTGAAGAGGATTATCAAGGGCAGAGAGAGCAATATTATAAAAATTGGTGGTGGATTTTCTTAATATGGGCCCAATCGGAAGAAACATGGGATGTAGTAAAGCAGGTGGTGTAGTAAGAAAAAGCATTGTGAGAGATTTTTGCTGTATCGGTGATCCAGTTATCATTTTCATCCTTTAAGTAGGAGATTTTATTTCTTCGACGTCTATTAATAACAAAAAGGTGGAAGAATTTGGTATTGACATCTCCTTGACTAATCCAGGTAATACGAGACCTCAGCTTCCAATAGTCTTTCTCATGCTTGAGAATGTCATTATATTCTTGCTTAAGCTTACGCTTTAGATTTTGTAGGAAAATATTGGTGGAATAGGAAGTGACATTTTGAATTCCTGCTAGTTTTGTGATACACGAACAAAGTACGAAATCAAAAACTAAACTACGATATGAATACGAAAGCCAAAGATAGATAGAGAAGCACTAAGATAGACACAATGCAAAGAACTAAAAGCAAATAAAGGGTGTATAAAACCCTCAAAACTCAATCAGTTAAACCAAACAAAGCACCTAAATCTTACGTAGACCTCAAGGGAATCAATTCCCAAGCAAACCACGTTTCTAAACAAAATATCAACACAAGTGAATCCACGCTTGTATCACACTCTCACAAGTGTTCAAATTCATAATTCAACATAAAATACCTACTAAAATGAAAAGAAGTCCTATTTATAGTCTAGGCTAGGTTATTACATCATATGGGCCCAAAAATGACCCATTTAGGAAAGACAAACACATAAAAGCCCATTAGACATTTGTTTGAGCATATGGGGCACATACCAAGTGTATAGTGGGCTGTTTTGACCCGCTCTAGCGGATCTAGAGCGGGTTGGGCACACCTCCAAAGAGGATGGGGCGCATCTCCTCTTTTAGGGACTTTTTAGCCCCGTTTGGTCTTCCATTTGCCTCTCTAACGTCTTCCGAGTCTTCTTGGTCATCACAATCATCCAATGAATGCCTTTATATATCCCTAAAAAAGTCTTTAAGTGTCATTTGACCCGTAAGCATCCTCTCTAGCAACCCGAAGGCCATTTGATTTGTATCATCCTCCCCTTCTTGAAAATGATTCGACCTTGAATCCAAACCTTGCAACACCAAAGGAAGGTCAAACAAATACAATATAATCATAGCATAAGGGTTAGAACTAACAAATTCAATCATACCATCATGCCATGGTTGCACATGCTTAAGATATAACCAAGCATCAAATTAATCAACAAAGGGTGTATAACCCCCACAAAGTAAGAGCTACTTGTTCATTCA